>NC_056727.1:1149462030-1149477030 GCF_019279795.1 Protopterus annectens
CGGAGCTTATATGTTGGAGAGCTCTCCAGAGGTATCTTTGAAGGTGAGTGACATCAGCAGTACTAAAAGAGGGGTATGGGAAGTGTAGTAAGTGTGAATATCCACAAAATCAGGTGTCAAACACACACACACACACTCACACACAAACACACATATTTTCATAGTTACCAGGACCAGGATTAGTATTCCTACCTAAGTAGTTTGCTACACTATGGTATTACACAGTTATCACATGTACCATGGAGCTGTATATTTTGGAGAGCTGCCCAAAGGTATCTTTCAAGGTGAGTGACATCAGCAGCAGTGCTAAAAGGAGGAGTCTGGGAAGTGCAGTAATTGCGAATGTCCACAAAACCAGATGTCATCAAAGACTCACACAAATACACACATTTTCACAGTTGCCAGGAGCAGAATTAGAACTCCTACCTAACTAGTTTGCTACACTATGGTATTACACAGTTATCACAAACACCATGGAGCTTAGCTATCCAAAAGTATCTTTGAAGCTGAGTGACATTAGCAGCAGTGCTAAAGGAGGGGTAAGGGACGTGTAGTAAGTGTGAATGTTCACAAAATCAAGTGTCAACACAGACACACACACTCTCACAATTGCTAGGACCAGGATTAGAACTCCTACCTAACTAGTTTGCTATACTATAGTATTACACAGTTACTGCATGTGTCAGAGCATTTATGACCTGAGATTTTGCCAATTGGCTATTTCAAGTTTACGGACATCTACAGAAGTGCTAAAGTAGGGCAATGGGAGGAGTAGTGTGTGTGTGAATGGCCTCATAATTACTCTTCTCCAAACACACACAGTTTAACAGTTGCCATGTTTGGGATTTGAACTCCTACCTAAGTAGTTTGTTACACTACAGCATTACACAGTTATTGTGAGCGCTACAAAGCTTATATGGCTGAGACGTGCCCAAAGGGTTATTTCAAGGTGACTGACATCAGCAGAAGTGCAAACATGGGCAATGGGAAGTGCAGTGTGTGTGAATGGGCCATAAATCATTCCTCTGGAAACACACACACTCACTCACACACAACTTCACATTTGACAGGACTGAGTTCATAGGTTCATAGGTTGGTACTAGGCTATCGGCCCTAGGGCCTATACAAGCCTAGCCATAACAATTCCATAGCTATTTCTTCCCACACTATTTACTTCCCTGGACCCCTGTCTAGCAGGGTGACTGATGTGATCCCCAGGGTGAATTTCCTTTCTCCCATCCAATCATCAAGGTTCCTTTTGAAGAGAGTCAAAGAGGCACTCTGCTTGGCATGTATGGGCAGTCTATTCCAGAGTCTGGGGAGTTTCTGGGTCAGGGACCTATCCCTCCAGCATGTTTTGTTTATTGTGATGACAAGGATTAGATCCCTGGAGCATGTGGCTCTGAGGGATTGGGATTTCTTTAAGTGTAGCATATCCAACAGCTCTAGGTTTGACATGGCCTTGTATGTTAAGCAGAGATCACCTCTGAGTAGATGATATGTGACAGAGTATAGCTGGAGTTTAAGGTGGTTAGCGTAGGGCATCTACTTTAGGCCTGTGATTCTTTTAGTGAGGCATTTCTGTGGCCTTTCCAGTTGCTGCAGATATCTTGAGAGGTACATACCAAATGGGGCGTTGTATTCTATAATGGGTGTAATGAGGGATGAGCACAGTGGGACAATGACCTCCTTTTTTCTGGATGAAAAGCCCTTAGTGATGATGTGTGCCACATAGAAGGATTTCCTGACTGTTGTGGCAATGTAGTTATTGAAGGTGAGACCACTGTCCACCTGTGTCCCTAAGTTTCTTATCACACTTTCAGTGTTTAGTGTACTGCCATCTATGCGGTAATTCACAGGTACATGTTTTTTTTCCCAAAGGGGATAACTATACATTTCTTGGCATTGAGCTTGAGCCCATGGCTTTGGCACCAAGCATCTGTTTCTGTAAGGCCTTTTTGTAGAGTATCCACATCATTTGGGGATTCAATAATGTCTCCCAGTTTGCAGTCATCTATGAACTTTGATAGCCAGAGTCCCTTAGTATTGGCCTGTACTTCAGAGAAGTAGATGGCAAAGAAGAGCGGTCCCAGGACTGAACCCTGAGGTTCTCCACTTGTCACTTGTCTGGAGCTAAATTTGGAGTCAGCTACTTTTACAGTGTATGTTGGCAACCCATCGAGTGATGTAGGGATTAATGCCCAGCTTAGTAAGTCTATCTATAATTCCAGAGTGGGGGATGGTGTCCAAGGCCTAGGCGAGGTCCAGATAGGCTGTGCAGACTGCCTTACCCTCATCCACGGCTCTGGAGACTGATTCAAAGAAGTCAATCAGGTTTAGGAGACAGGATTGGCCCTTCACGAACCCAAACTGGGTGGGGTCCAGTGCTTGAAGGTTGCCAATGTCTTTGTTTATAAGTTCCATGATAATATGTTCCATGGCCTTGCAGATCAGGCTCATCAGACTGATGGGACGGTAGTTCCCAGGATCCAATGTGGATCCCCCCTTGTGGAGTGAGAAAACTGTAGCTGTGCACCACTCAGTGGGCACAAAGCCTGAGATGAGGCTATAATTAAACATGACACTTAGGTGAGGTGCCAGTTAATTTTGTAGTTCATGTAGTACACAGCCCGGGATGTCATCTTGACCCATGGATGCTGTATTCTTTGCTTTGGAGAGTGCATGTTTACCTGTTTGGCCATTACCAGAATTTGGCAATCTTACGGTATTGAGATGGGCCATTTAGGGGGTGAGGGGGGGGTGAATTTGGCACTGAATTGATCTGCCAGGATATTGGCAATATCCTTGGGATCAATATATTTAATGCCATTCTGTTGTAGCTCAGAGCAGATCTGAGCATTGCCATTTAGATTCTTAACATAGTTATGGAATGCCTTGTGGCTGTCTTTGGAATCTTTGGCAATTTTGTTTTCGTAACTAGCTTTGGAGGATTTTATGAGGCATCTCAGTTTCTTACTGAGGCTAGTAAGGGAGTTTTTTGCATCCTGGTATTTTCCTCTTTTCTGTAACAGTTTCTTCCTTTTGTTGTAAAGTTTGTTTATGGCAGGGGACCACCAGATTGGCTTCCTTTTTTTGGAGGAGAGCATCTTGGTTCTATTTGTGATGGCACGATTCATGCATGAGTGGATGTGCTCGTACAGTGCCTTAGCGTAGGATTCAGCAGTCGAACATTCAGTTCCCATCTGCATGGGTATCATGAAGTTAGTCACTTCTGACTTGAGTAGCATGAAGTTGGCTTTGGAGAAGTTTTTTTATGGAGGTTTCCTTACTGGGGGGGGGGGGGGATGTGGATGCTAAGGGTGATTAGCTTATGGTCAGACCTGACCAACGAGGGGGGTGACCATAGGTGTGGAGCATCGATTTCCCATGTTGGTAATGACCAGGTCTATGATATTGGAGCCCCTGTTGGGACTATGGATTAACTGAGCCAGGGCATTGGAGTTTATGAATTCCAAGAACCGTTGGGCAAAGGTGTTGGCACATGAGTACTTTTCCCAGTTAATGCCAGGGTAGTTGAAATCACCCAGTATTAGGGTGTTTGGTTGTATCTTAATATTTTCCAGTATGTTTAGAAAGGTGTAGTGAGAATCATGGGGCATGGAGGGGGATCTCTAGCAAGCAGCAATTTGGATTGCAGTCTTAATTAGTGTTAGTTGCACCTGGAGAATTTCAGAAGCATTGTGTTGGGCAACTAGCCTGGTGGTGTGAATATTCTTGGTGAATATGGACACTCCTCCACCTTTAGTGTTCCAGTTCTGGTTTGGTGGCCAAAAAGAGTGGTAAGAGTTGTAGCCTGGTATTGCAGAGGTGCTCTACGGAGCCTTGAACCAGGTCTCAGTTACTGCACAGATATCAATGTTCTCCATTTTTAGGAGTGCCTCGAGAGAGTGCATTTTGAGGTTTAGACTTCTAGCAGTAAGTAGCATTACCTTCAAAATTTACAAATGCTACATGAATACCTGTTTGTATTATTGTGTTACACAGTTATCACAAGCACCACAGACACTATAGGGCTGAGGGCTACCAAAAAGAATGTCTACAGTGATTGACATCAGCACATCATGTGATATAGGCCAATTGGTTGTGTAGTGGGTGGGACAGACCGCATAATGGAATTCTCTCTGTCACTGTCTGTCTTTCTCTTTCCCACATCTGTGTGTGTGTATGTTTGACATATTATAGTCTGTTGGCCTTAGATATGTGCGAGCATTCCTATCCAATGTGTGTGTGAAGCATAATTGGTGTGCAATTTGGTGTGTGTGCACAGACTTCTGCAAATGACAGATATGTATAGTCCACTGTGTTGTCAGACATGGGCTTCATTTCTCTAAGTGTAGAAGCATGCCCAGTATGACCTTCTGTACTGAGTGTGTGAATTAGTTCCAGGTAGGGTTGTACTCCAGTCCAGGCTTTGGTGTTCTACACCTACAGCTAGCAACCTGTTTCTGCAGGATATCTGTAGATAGGTTGACAATATGGAGTCACAATGGGTGAAAGATAGAGGGATACTGTAACTATTACTGTCTGTGCTGCTTGTGTTACATGGTTGGTGTTAGCAGAGATATTCAGACATATGTACTGCTTAACACTGTAATGTATTATGTCATCAACTACTGACAGATAAGATTATTTGCTCACAGTTATTTCCTGGGAAATACAAGATGAATGAAGATGAGTCCAGTATTGTGGTCTTCAGCCTACACATTCTTTCACACTCCTGCCATTCTAGAGGGGTAGCTACAGACACTTGCTGATGGCTTTGTGTAAATGGTCCAGAACCTTGGTGGCTGAGGATCCCCTTCTTGTAAATATATTGACTTAGAGTGGCCATATCTTGCTGCGGCCATACCTCTCAGCTGTACAGATTCACCCAGGTTACCCAGAGGCAGGGCTCATATATCTGGTCAATTCCCCTTCACGTTGTGGTTTACTAGCAGGTTTGTAGCCACCCATTTTTGGGTTTGCAGGCAGGGGTAGTATGGGCACACATCAGTGTTTCAGACTTCACACACTCCATGACGTCCATGCTTCTACACCCCCCCCCCCCAGTTATTCTATCCTCTTCCTAACATTATGCGAGTGATATCGGAGAAGTATCCCTATAGGTGGCCCTTCATCCCAGTGGTATTTAAGAATTGGTCTACAGTTCATGCAGTAGGAAATGGGGGGCATGCTACTGGGATTTGTCAACATGGCCTTGCATTTGTTTTCTATTCACTGTGTTAGGTTGTTAGTTAGGACCCCATGAGATATCATACACTGGCACTACAGGTGAGGCACAGGCCTTTGACAGAGGACTATAGGCCATTTGGTAGTGATGCAGGTCATCTGTAGCAGGCCACTGCATTATGTCACTATTACATTCCCAGGCAGCATTCCTATGGGGTGACAGGGTAAGTGTGCAAGGTGTTAATGGTAATACTTTTTGGGGTCTATATTAGAACATTGAAGTTTCAAAACTTAGAATGTTCTAATATCGACCCGTAGTCATGAAAGTTGAATATCACAACAGAAAACCAAATTTTTGTCTAGGGAAAGAATTCAGTTGTCCATTTCTGTTGCTTCGGTATTTTCATCTCTGTGGTGGAAAGTTACGGGTCGGGTTCAGGTAAGTGTGCGATTGAGAGCGGGTTAGGTTAGTTAGGGTTAGGGTGGGGGTTAGGTATGTGTGAGATTGTGTGGATGTGAGGGTTAGGGCGGGATAGGTGAGTTAGGGTTAGGGTGCAGGTTAGGGATGTGTGTGATTGTGTGTACATGAGGGTTAGGGCAGGTTAGGTGAGTTAGGATTAGGGCGCGGGTCATGTAAGTGTGCGATTGTGTGGACATGAGTGTTAGGGCGGGGCAGATGAGTTAGGGTTAGGGCGTGGGTGAGGTGAGTGTGCGATAGTGACGGACCTTAGGGTTAGGGTTTGGGTTAAGGTAAGTGGATAGTTAGTGGTGTGTGTATAGTTTAGTGTAGGGTTAGGTGTAAGATTTTAGGTGTATGTGTGTGGATTGCTGTTTGTTTGGTGTGCTTGTGTTGTGTGTATGTGTTTTGGAACAGCAATTTTTTTCCCTAGGAAAAAATTCACTGTTCTGTATGTTTGATGTTTTCAGCTTTCACTGAATAGGGGTCGATATTAGAACATTCGAAGTTCTGAAACTTTGATGTTCTAATATAGACCCACTTCCTGTCCATATTGATCCATTGCTCTGGATGCAGCCATGGTGCTGCTTACAGCTAGGGACACCCCTGCACAGGACACTACTTCAGCATGCTGCATTCTATGGGTATCCCCATACAGATGTGGGGTTATAGTGTACTCATTCCCAACAGGAAGGATATGACCTGTGATAAACCTGTGGTTTATAGTGGGGTGAGCTGAGTGCATGCATGTTATGGAAGCTTCTTGCAGCTGGCTCACAGATATAATTGGGACATTCCCCTTTTGCTGCCTTGTCCAGGGACACAGGCAGTCTCTCGTTACTTCATAACTGTGCCTTTTGTGGTCTGCCAGTGATTGGCCAGACTACATCAGTATTCTATACTACACTGACAACTAATGTGCTGCTAACCTGTATGTACAATTCCAAAGGTGTGTGCAGTTGACAGTTACATTTTATGCACTCTGTATAGGGTACTTCCACCTGTGTACTGTGTGTATGTATGTGCCCACATTCATGGCATGTCCATCTTTCAGACGGTGACAGATTTTGACATCTGGACAGTGAGTATGAATGGCTGTTGACATGGGTATTGCTGAGAAGCATTGTGGTTGGCACCACAGTTGTCAGAACATGGCCCTGTCAACCACAGTACTGCCCAGAGGCCACTAAGACACAACCCTCCATGTCTACATGCTGACCACTTCCAGACAATATTGAACATACAACAAACTAACACAGAGACCCCTGCATATTGTAGACATGCAGCAATCTATCCTGTAGATTGGGCCAGCTCGGGTAATCTGTGCTCCGCTGTTATTACACCTCACACTAGCATGTTACTGCATTTCTACATAGGATTGTGGGGGGGGGGGGGGCACACCTGACACCTTTAAACATTTGCTATGTCTATACTAGTATTTCAGGTACTCTGTTGGCTTCCATTTCATATTCTATTCTGACCTATCATGCAGACTGGAGGCATATTAGTAGAGTACAGATCTTACGTTTTATTGACCTACATTTCAGTTTCAGACTTCTTACCCTTCAGAACTCCATGCAACTGCCAGACCTGTTGTAGTCTGTCAGTGTAGGTCTGGGGGGGGGTCTGTTCACCATTGCCATCAAATGGAGGTGTTAGCCTAGCCTTTCTTTCTGGGTATCTACACCTGTCCTGTTGGCTGAGGCTGGTGGTGGGTATGTGAGCTTTATTGACATGCATGTGTGTGTCCTATGGACACACACAGTTATTGGGGCCACCAATGTACTGCAGTGGGATTTGTCACCTTGTCTAGTACTGCCTAGTATGTTGACACCAGTATTTGTTATGGATTTTGTGCTGCCCATATATGTGTCCACTATCTGCTGCCATCCCATTCAGCCACCTGATTCCCCTTGCATGCTCACGTCCATACCATAGATACAACTAGCAGAACATACCACTTCATTCAGTAATTGATAGGAAGGGTGACTTACCTTGTGGGTGGGCCAGTATTGAGTATGGTGCTGGAGGGCTGACTATGTCAGATGCACATAGTACACTCCCTATACATGGTAAAGCACATGTAGTGTCATGTTTGTCATCCCTTTTTCTGTATGTGCAAGTCAGAGAGGTGTCATTCCCTGGGTCCCTACCATGTCAGTGTAGGTGCTATGCATTGCCTCTTTGCCAAGGCCTGGGCATACTGAGTATGTCTTCTTCTGCCTACAGGGGCAGGCTCAGGATGTTCCTCTTCTGAGTCCCTCTGTGCCTGTGCTGACCTTAGCAATGGTGGGGGCTGTGTGGCCCTGCCCCGTGCTGATCCTGCTGCAGTTGTTTCCGCAGGATCATATTGTGTAGCATGGCACATACTATGAACATTTGTGTACATGTAGCTGGAGAGTACTGCAAGGCTCCACCGAATATGTCCAGGCATCAGAACCGTGACTTGAGCATCTCAAACACATGCTCTATTATGATTCTGGTTTGTGCGTGCGCCTCATTATGGAGTTCTTGTTCAGGTGTGTGTGCATTTCTGAGGGGTGTCATCAGCCATGGCTCCAGTGCGTAGCCAGCATCCCCCACTAGGTAGCAATATGGGATGTCTCCACTGGCAAATGACTGCTACAGTTGTGTCATATGCCAGATGTGGGAGTCATGATAGCTTCCAGGGCTGCCAGCACACACATTCAAGATAATGCCCTGGGCATCGCACATGACCTGGCAGTTGACGGAGGGGAAGGCCTTGCGGTTTATGTAGACCCTCCCCCTGCTCAGCGGGTGGTGATTTGATGTGTATGAGCGTACAGTCTATAGCACCCACTATGTCACGGTATTCTGCTATTTGGTGGAAGAGACACATATTGCTGGTCAACGCCTTACGGGTGTTGAGGAAATATATGTGCTCACCGACATGTGCTGACATGGCATCCAGGAACTGGTGGAGCACCCTGGATGCTGATGTCTGTGTGAGATCCCCATGATATCCCCAGTTGGCCTTTGGAAGGTACTTGTGGCTAGTATTCTTAAGCTTACACATACCTTGGTATCCACTGAGATGGGTTCTCCTCTGTTGGGTCTGTGTGTGAGGTGGCGCTGGCACAGCTCAACAATTTGATGTAGAATGTCCCTGTCCACCCTATAGCGCTCCATTATCTCCAGCTCATGTAGCCCCTACTAGGTTACCCTGGGTCTGTACACTCATCTGGTCCTCCTCACTGTGTGATGGTCATCAGCATACAAATCATCACCACCCTCAGCCTCTTGCACATATTGATGTATGGGAGCGACTGCAGCCCCTAACATTTTGTTAGTAAAATTTCCCCATCTGTATACACCAGTGCTGTAGAGTGTGTGGGAAAAAACAGACTGAAATGTGTTTGCATAGTTTATAATTGTGTGCTGGGCTGCTGCCTGTGTAATTGGCTGATTCTGATACATTTCACCTGCCAGCTATGATAGTTCTCCTTGATTGCCTTCCTACTGCTGTTTCCCCTTTCCAGTTCCTCCCTATTTAAACTCCAAGGCATGCTGTGCATACCCAGTGCTGAAATGTAAACAGTGCTATCATTTACTATTTTTTTTTTGTTTAAAACTCAGTGCATGGCTCGCAAACCCATTTAGGCTATGTACACAGTGCTCAGGCACATCTGACACACCCCCTTACTTGGCTGTGCTTAGCTAAGGGCAAACATGGGCCACAGAGATCCAATGAGCTTACAGAAAGTATGACACACACCCCCTTATGAAGTCATTCAGCTCATAGACTTGTACTGTTCTATTGCTGTACCTACACAGTTAGGTTCAAGCTGACACTCTGAAGAAATCTGTGATTCAGTATAACTCCCCTCATTTGCATACCGCAGTGTGTAGGTCGTTAGTTACTGTACTTAAACAGACCCTTTTCCCTTGACAACCAGTGCTCCCTGGTATTGTTTACATTCTGCATGCCATTGACTATAATGGCAAAATGCAGAATTCACTTAAAATTGACTTTTGCCATTTTTTTTTTCGGCATGATCCTGTTTGCGCGCCGCTGCCCTAAGCTGAAACCACCGAGATCAGCCAAAAAAAAATCTGTTTTTAATGCCAATGGCCTTAAATTTGGCCATTGGCATGTGTATTAAACGTAGTACATGCTTTTACATGAGCTGTCATGACTCCGTTTTGTCAGATGCAGAAATGTACTCGGTTATTTTCTGAATACATTTCTGCACTGACACTGCTCTAGCATGGAGACCTGGTGGCTTGCTGGATTGCAAAAGCACCTCATTTGTATGATTTTCACCAGCAAATGAGGTGATTTGCATATTTGCTGGTTTTCCATTCTGGAAAAGAGTAGGGCCACTCATGCATGTGAAAATGCACTTTCCTGGATTGCTCTGCAACCATTTCCCATGCAGGAGCTCCTACACTGTTCCTGCACAGAAAATACGGCTTCCTGAATCCCAGGGTATATATAAGCACCAAACCAATCCTGGTTTTCCTGTCTTATTAGCAAACAATTTGTTAAAATATACAAAGCTAGATGGTGCTTACATATTTGGCAACCCCTTCCCCCAAATAATATTTAAACCAATAGGATATAAAATATGTGTAAGGGAAAAGTACTATAAAATAAATAAAATGGAAACGTACTGTATATGTGACTTAACTTTGAAAATGTTTAATGTTTTGGTGTATATTTAATTATCTATGAAGAAGAAAAAACAAAGAAAGAAAGAAAAAAAAGAGAACAGAATATAGAATATAAATGTTACATTGAAATTATTACTATTTTAACTGTGTGTTCCAAGTTATTAAATGAATTTAACTTGGTCTGACAATAAAATATAAAATGTATAACATTAGTTCATTTGTTTCTAATTTTTTGTTATTTTCAGGTGTTATCCAAGCATTTCTTGCTGTATGCCTCTTCAGTAAAGTAATGCTCCAGTGCATCTCTTCAGTGTCATCAATTATTTTATCTTATTTTATTTATTTTTCCATATATGTTACTGCATCATCTAAAGTATCAAACATTTTGATATCCCTTTCCTGACAGGAAAGATCAAATGAGCTTTGCTGCCAGATTTCTTAATTTTTGTTTTAAGAAGGGGATGCATGCTTCTCTTTTTGCCCACAAGTGAAAAAGAATAATTATTATCAAATTAATAGCATTATCTCCTATTTTTACAGGAGCACTGTCCCAAGCAGATTTTAAAACTAAGCATTTGCATTTTCAAGGAACAACCCTAATAATTAGAGATCTAGGAGAAGTCAAGCCCCGGGATTCAGCAAGCTTCCATGCAGGAATAGATTATTCTTGCATGAAAGGGATCGTTCGCGTACAGCACGGCAGCACGCCGTGCATATTCATGAAGGCGCACTGCTGTACTGTAAAATGGACATGGTTCTTGTAGGAGTGTAGGGGCTGTGTCTGAGAGCAGTGCTCTCACAAGATACATGCCCCCCACACACCAGAATTCCCATATAGTAATGTAAAAAGAGCAAGATCACTCTTTTCACAGAAGAATATAAGCCCCCAACAGTAGAGATCCCCAGAGAATGTGCAGATGCCTGCCTTATAGTGTACAGCCATGAAATAAATAAGTGTACACCGCCAAAGTAGTGGCATATCAATAAAGAATGAAGTTAGAAAATAATGAAAGAACTATATTTTAGATGTCATACCCTTCAGAAAATACATGCGAATGCAAAACCTATTATTCTAACAACTGTCTAAGTTTGTAAGACCACTATTTAAAATGTGTCCGTAATATTTTTTTTTCACATCAGCAGGAGAGTTTAAGCATAGCTGCATGGGTGCGCCCATTGCTTAGCTACGCTTAGACCAGCTTAAATGGTCCAAGAAGTTATATAGCAATAGACAGCTACTAGAAGCCATAGTGCAAGAGTATAGCAGTTAAGAGTGTATGATTTGTATGTAATCAGTCAGGGTTCCAGCCACACTACAGCTAATTCAAAATCACTAAAAATGTAATATTTTAGTATATTTATGTAGTAAGTATTTCCCAAACAGAGCAGCTAGTGCCAGATGTGAGGTGTCAGTGTATTGAAGTTGTGAAACCCCCATAAAAACACAAGTGTCCCATACATGCAGTCACACAAAATGTAATATGTCAGAAAAGCACATAGGGGGATGTTATGGAATGTCAGCATACATATCATAAGCTATGCTAAATGGTGAATGAAACCCATCATGATATTCCAAAAAATGAAAGGTAAATAATGCTATGTTATGCTCAGCTAAGCTGAGGCACTGTAAGCATTGCTGAAATGTAAATGCTAAGCAGGAAGTACTGTATGTAAGTAGATGTGAGCACCGATAAGCTGTGCTTAGCACCTGTCCCTTTAAGCACTGCCAACCTTAGTTAAGCAGGTTTGCCCATAGCTTAGCTTAGCTCAGCCTTTTCAGAACTGTCCAATCATGGCAAAGGGCAGGAAATTGGCCATATTTATACCCCACAGGTGGGAATACAGTTCATAACTGGTTGCAGCTCCCCACTGTAGGCAGTATGGCAGGTGTTGGTGAGGGCATGCGCTTTCAGGTGCAGCGCTGGGGCATACAGGAGTCCAAGGTCATGGTAAGACTCCTGGTAAAAAAACATGATGTGAGATTACTGCAGGACCAGTACCAGGGCTCCCAATATAAACTGAAAGCCTGGGACTGTCTTGCCTGTGATCTCACCAGTGCCACTGGTGTCCCTCGGAATGGTGAGCAGGTCCGGCACCCAAGGGCACCCACAGGCAGGTGCAAGGGGGTGCACTTGCACCCCCCTGGAATTGGCTGGCCAGAAGATTAATTTACTTATAATCTAAAAAAAAATTTTTTTAAGGGTGTTCTTCTTCAAGAACGCCCTTTGCGTCCAGTCGTACAAACGGAACAGGTGCTTGCGACTTGTTTTGTCTTCTCCATATGTGCTGCGATGTGACCGATGGTTTACGTCTTCATCTTTCGCATTCACGCGCAGAATTTGAATTCCAGAAGTCATCTGGACTTGGTACGAGCCGAGTGTACAAGGGAGAGGTAGCCCTTCCTAGAGCTAAACTATAACTACAACATTCACTTTTGCCACTTTTATACTAAAAATGCTGTGAGCTGAGTGGAAACAATCTGGTGAAGGGAACAGTAGAATAAATTACCTAAAACCAGTACTAAATATATATAACAAGCATTTCAGTGTTCTGTCTGTCTTTAAAAAGGAATGGAATACTAACTGAAATTTCCAGGAACCTGATCACTCTGTATCCATGGTGAGTTTAATAGCACTTCTCCTATTTTGTACATTTAATGTTGCTGCTAAAGCACTACATCCTTTCTCAGTAATGTTCTTAAAATTGTATTTGAAAGCTGATTCAACCGCTGATAAGATTGCAGCAGTTTTGAAGAGACTAACCAGAGTACAAGAACTTTTCTGAGTCAGACTGCCTAGTGTAATATGGTTCATGTTTAATATTTTTCATTGAAGTATTATTTTCAAATTGCATGTGTATGTAGAGCCCCACGGTGTAAATAGGGATGATCAGTATGGCCTGCTCAACATTAGGGAGAATGGTAAAGAACAGCATTGTTATCAAACTGGAATTAGTGATGACATTCTGAATGATGCTAGGGTGGTGTGTTTTTCTTTTGCTTGTGAATGTAGCCCAAGGATAAATATTTGACTAAATTGATGTAATGCCTCACAAAATGGTAATACCAGGTGTGTCATAAGCGGCAGGAATTTGATAGATTTAATCACTATGTGAGAATTGGTGCAATTATTTATTTATTTATTTTTTAAATGTCAAACCATAATATGTTATTACATTATCAGCACTAGAATGTATAAAAACGAATGTTAAAGTTAACAGATCTCAGAGCTCAAGAGCTGTCACTGTGAGTAGCCTTAGTTTATGTATCACCTTTATCTAGTACTGTGGGGATGATAGTACAAGCTTATCAGTTTATTAGCAGTATGTCTTGATGACTCTTTTGACAGTTCTGACTGATGCTATGCAAATACTCACACCTGCTTTTGATTAGGTATACCAGAAAGGTTTTGCCTATAAGCATATTCATATGTTCGTATGGTCAGCATTGTCATCACTTAATGCTGTTTGTGAATATTATATGTAATTTAAAGCGTTTGTTTCCATTCCCATTGCATTTCTCTCTCCATCAGGGCTCTCTGGTATCCAGAGCTCGTAACAAGTGCTTTGTGGAAGCCAGTTCCATCTCAGAATCAGTGGTATGTCCCAATCTAACCAGGGCTTTCTCATTTTTCTTTTTGGGTTTATGTATTAATTTATATTTTTCCCATTTACTTTATATTTCAGTAACCAGCTGCTATGCTGCATCTAATCTCTCTTTCTGCTGCTTTCTTTCATTCTGAATGACTGGGTTAATTGTTAATTTAAGTGTTTTTATTCTTACTGTGGTTCCATTACTAGAAGAGAAACCATCCCTTTAAAACCATGCACTTTTGTTTAAAACATAATTTTCATTGTATTTCATCTGACATATTTCATATTGTCTTAATCATGCAGGCAGTATTTACACATGATAATCTGATATAAGTGGAGAAAGGGTATGGGTAGGAAATTGAGGAGGTACTGTATAAGGAGGCAGGTATAAGGACAACAAATTAATGAGGGCAGCAAAGGCTCAAGTCAAATGGGACTTGGTAGAATGGTTTGAACAGGCAGACCTTTCTAGGCTGTGCAGGGATGGAGGGGAGATCATGAAAAATGGGAGAAAAGCTCAGAGCCCAGACCAGCTGCATCCTAAATTCTTTGGTGCTACCATAAGCATCAGAGGATTGGAAGATAGCAGGAAGGATTCTCTTTTATAGGAAGGAACAGGTAAAAATCTGAAGAACTGTAATCCTGTTAACTTGACAGCAGTGACAGGAAAAGTCTGGTTGTTTTCCTAGAGGATTATAATTTCCAGTACATCAACCAGTTTGGGAGCATGGCCAGAAAGAGCTGTCATTTGAGACTGATGTAGTTTGGTGTGTTATAAAAGAACTTGACAATGCTTTATCAATAACCGTGGTTTACCTAGACTGCATCAAAGTATTTAACTCACTTCTGCACAAGCAGCTGCTAGGAAGGCTTAAGGTAGGAAGAGACCGAGGAACTGGGCTGCTGAATCATTGAAGAGTGAGACACAATGGTTTTGATGAGCAGACCAGTGTCAGGAATAAGGAACTTGATAGCAGAGTGCTAAATGGTGTTTTCCTGGTACCACTGCTTTTTATTGTATTTGTTTCAGACATATTTGAGGAGACAGAGAACAGGCTCAGTAGCTTTTCTAATGAAGCAAAGCATAGATGCAGCAGTGGTGGATAACGGGAAGAGCCTAAGGAGGG
>NC_056727.1:1149482030-1149489530 GCF_019279795.1 Protopterus annectens
CCTACTGACCTTCCAAATTTAATAAATGTGTGAGTAACACGCTGATAATAAGAGTACAAACTCTGGGCAGTCTGAGCTATGTCAACCATATGATACTCTCTGACTGCAAATCATGCAGAGCAGCCATATCCACACAAACCCTGTTAAACCAGCAGCACTTCAATTGTATAACAGCAATACTCACAGTCTGTCCTTATGTCTGGAACAATTGTCCCTGGTGAGCTGGGCTGTATTCACAGTCTCTGTCATACGTTATTAGTAGAACAACCCTCTGTGATGCTTTGTGTAACACACATGCATGAAAACCTCTTCACAGGCAAAGAAAGGACTGATTCCTACATGAGGTACACATTTATAGGACTGTGTTTCCAAGCTATTGGCTACAGGAATAATACCACAGCTGTTCCACATGGAATTAGCAAGTGTGGAACTCCAATTCGTGCACAGGCCATCAGCTGATTCTGACCAGTACCTACAAAAGGCAAGCTGCTGCCTCTGCAAAACAGATGTATAACCTACATACCAGACACAGAGAGGGAGAGAGAGAGAGGAGGAGGAAAACAAAACAAAACAAACAAACATATACAACCAGAAGCAGCAAAAAAGGGAGACAAAAAAATAAATCTGTACAACAGGATACCGTCATACATCAACAGGAAAAAAAACAGGTATGTCAAACATGTATGCATGTAATGGACTGCAGCAGGGGGTAGTAATAATGGGAAATAGGAAGTTAAATATATATGACCAAACAAGACTTACTGTACAGACATATTGCTGAGCATAACCTATGGCTATAGCACCTTTGTCCATCTGCAGTGACATAGAATACAGCTCAGGCCCTGGATGCCACACACATATATCCAGATATGAATTGTGAATACAACTATGTTATCCATGTTTGTCTCAGAAATGTCATGGAGCTATACAGGGTAGTTGCATAGTGGAATAATGTCACAGCTGTGTGTGTTGGACTGCATGTGATATACCGAGCTCATACCATTCAACTGTCCATTTTTATGCACACTGACCATATCTGTGCCTCATATTTATAGTCATTTGCTCAACTACTTGTGTCATGTCTTGCAAATAATTGGCAACCTGCAAACAATGACATTACAACATCTCCCTCCCCGTTATCTGGCCATTGCTGCTTGGGGTCCCAACTGCAGGTCATCACACATGGCATCCAGTCCACTGCATCCTGCTCTCACACACCATACACCTGCATGTCTGCCAGCACCACATGCGTATGCCTTTTGTAGGCTGTCTGCTGTCCTTGTAACCTAGTAGCCTCATCTGTTGCAAGATACACTTAGCATACTCCCTCAGCACATGTCCAAACCAAGCATGCCACTGTCTGGCATTGTCCCCAAGCCATCCAACCTGGGCTGACCCACTAACACACATGTCCCCAATCCTATACCCCCTGTCACACACAGTGCAGATGTGAACAGCCTACACTCTTCTGTGTCCCACCCTGAATCCTGCCTGTCTTTACAATCCCACTGTTTGCAACCAAAATAATGTAGCCAGTCACACTACCCTCCTGTAGACTTTCCATATCACTCTTAATGGTACTTATCTGTCACAAATAACTCCTGACTCCCCTCCCCACCACATACAACCTGCGTATACTGTCTCATACACCTCTCCCCCACATTGCTCATGACTCGGAACTGGTGTTCTCAAGTAGTTAAACCAATCCACCTTCCAAACTGTACACCCTGCATTGTCACCATTTCTCTATCCCCACCCCATTCACACACATGTATTCTTACTTAGTCCTGCTGACCATCATTCCTCCCCGCTCTACAACATAACCCCACCTCCCCAGTGTCTCCTCAACCTGTCCCCTAATCTCACTACAGACCACAATGTTATCTGCAAACTGCACAGTCAACAGGGGCCCCTGTCTGATCATATCTGTCAACCTGTTCCTCACAAGTGCAAATGTGAAAGGACACACAGCTGACCTCTGATGTACTCCCACCTCAACCTTAAATCCACCTATGTCAAAACCAGAATCACTGTTGTCACAATGCCTCCTACATATCCTGTAGGTGTCTGACCAACTCCTCTGGCTCCCCTGAACTACTCTCCAGGCAACATGTCATATGCTCTCTGTAGGTGCACATAGACACAATGCAGCTGCATCTCAGCCTCAGTGCAGAGCTCCATCAACACTTGTGGATCAACATTTGCATCTGTACCGCTCTTACCTGGCATGAAACCATACTGCAGATCAATCATCACCATGTTCTCAACCTAACTGCCACCACCCTTTACCGTTACCTCATCCTGTGACTGATCAATGTTATCCCTCACTTGATACTACAGCTCTGCAGACCACCCTTGTTCAGATAAGAAGTACCCATACATATTCCCAAACATCTCACACATCCTCTCACTTTCCAAAATTACAGTAAGCAATCCAGTTAAAAATACCACTGACAGGTCTCAAACATCTCCAGGCATCCACATGTATGTTACTGGGAACAACAGCCTTTCCACTGTTAAACCCCCTCATAGCTATCATTATATTCCTCTTGACATTCTGTTGCGCCTCCTGTTTAACCATACCCATCTCAGCCAACCTTCCCTCCCTCCCCCATTTTCCTCATGGAACAGGCCATCAAAGTGATGTTTCCATATGTTCTAAACACACTCCTAGCTTGTATGTTTCACCCATATTCCTTTACCACCCTTTTGTGCTGCACATCCTCCCTAGCTATGTGCCTCTGTCTAGTCAATAGCTACAAGACCTAAACACCATATGTGCTGTCCAATATTACATACAATCCTCAGACTCCACATCTGTATGTCAGACTCCACATCCATACCCATGTCCAACACTCTCTTTCCCATGCACCCAATCTCTTTATACTCATGTCGACTTTCTACATCTGTCTGTCAATCCCACTTCTCCTTTGCCTACACCTTTCTCTGCATACACCCCTATACTTCTTCATTCCACCACCACATGTGTAGGAGCAGTCACCATCTGGTTAGCATGGCAACCTGTGTCTGATTGAGCATAGTAGGTCACAGATGCATTAATGTATTGCTGAGTATGAGTACAAATAGTACACATCCACTGAGGGCAATCAGAAGGCCATCCACACATATGTCTCCGGTCTCACAGGCAACTATCCAAGCCACCTAGTAATGGAGGTCAGCGACAGCACATACACAGACACACCATAGCTAAAGCCAACCTGCTTCAGACATGTTTAGGACAAACATCACCCTCCCCCCGGTTCAACATCAGTATATAAGGATTTGCACACCACATGTACCCCTACCTTCAACATTAATCAGGTGCAAACTGCCTAATTGCACATAATGCTATGCATGTCCATACAATGTCGCTACATACTGGAGTATTATTTGATGTAATGCTGTGGCTACTGATACTCATTAGTAGTGAGTTGTCTCTGTAAAGAACTATGGACAATGTCTGATGTCCTGTGATGTGTTTTTCCCTGTTTATGTCTTTCAGGCGTGATACAGAGGCTTCCAGCCTATGATGTCCAGGAGACAGCAGCCATAACTGAGGCCATCCTGGAACACTACCACATCCTGTTCAGTTGGGGTCACAAAAACCAGCAGGAGAGGACAGCCCTCTGGGAAGACATCACCCAAAGAGTGAACACCTTGGAGAACCATGGCCGCATGTACGAACAGGTCAGGCACAGAGCAACTGACCTGATTCAGTGTGCACGACAACAGGCTGCTGCAGTGGTGAGAGCCTGTTCTGCTACTGGTAAGGGGCCAGCCAGAGAGGCCCCACTTATAGCAATACAGGAGCTCCTTGCCAACCTTGGGGTGGCCCACAGAGAACAACCACTACAACATGTAGCTGTCATGGAGGTGGGTGCCACCCAGGAAACCAGTGAGGAGCATCCAGGTAAGGCAAAAGTACAAATCAGTGTACTGAAGTTACATTTCAACTGTGTAGTAACAGTATTAGATGCAGATGTCATTGCAAATTAGAGCTCTGGGTGGGGTTAGTAATGCACACATGTGCCCATTTCAGGGGAAGAATAGCAAATAGTGTAATATCATAATGTAGGCTGTTACCTCTGCATACATGTAGCATTGTTCCTGGACCGATGGCTATTGTGAAGCTGCTGCAATACCTCTCCCTCACATTACCTAGGTACCTCTCATCAACACAAGGCACAGCAGCCTGAGGCTGGTAAGTGTGAGATATTCCTGTTGTGGCTTACTAGTACCACATGCATTTTAAGGTCATGCATGTGGCCATGCACTGAATTGTTATATTCAGCAAATTGCATGTATCTGCAAGTTCACCTGTGGTGAGGTTCACTGCATGATATCATCAGGGGCCTATTTGCATGAGGTGTCACATATCAATAGCCTAATTCACAAACCTGTTATTGCAGGACATCTGGATAATGATTGCCAAAATGTGGGGACAGAGTGCCAATAGTAGGGACATGTTGTATACAGTACTGTGAGACAGTGCATATAAAAGGTGTACACACATGCCACAATGCCAGGTATGTGTGAGATATGACAATGTGAGCACAATACACAAGATCAAAGCCATGCAACCTGTCATGTGACTTATAATCTGTACAATGCAAATGTAAATCATATAACTTTGTTAGGGGAACATGTATGTGGAGTGGAAACAGTCCAAGAAGCTAGATCCATATGTGTGGACAGGAGGAAGCTCATACTGGGGTATATCAGCATGTGAACAACCACAGCAGTTGATCATATTGGCTACACACCTGCCATCAGTCATTGACTCCTGGAGTACCTGCATATAACAGTCAGCTCACATACAGGATTATGCCAGCACAGACCCACAGTTGCCTGCTACAGCAAAAGCCATAGTTCGCATACAGCCTAACATGCTGCAAAGGGATCGAATGCTGTGGACACATACACACAGCATTGCATATGCCATGGAACACAGTGCAGATAGTCATCAAAAGGTGTACAGGAGATGGTGCAACAGTGACAGTTTGAAGAAGTGGACATCCCTATACACATATGTTGAGAAAATCATCCCAGATATGTCCAGGGAGGCTGCCAGGAGCCATACAGCAACAGTGACGGTGTATCAGACATCTCTGGCAAGTACTGGGTGTGTAGTATATGTGTCAACAATCTCCCATAGCCTCCACATGTATTGGGTATAGGGTGTGTTTTGATGATGGCAGCTGTTCCTCACAACATACAACAGCCAGTTCTGGGTAACATCTGGACAACAATACATCAATTTTTCAAAATGCATGTGTGGAAGTGTGTGAAGGAGTTATGAGACCAGGATTGAACTCACTTTGTGTACAACTAGGTCATGTTAGTTTGGCACAGTAAAAGCACTGCACAACAGCAGAATAGCACTATCCACACAGTGAAGCAGGGTAATGGCCATGTCCTGCCTTAGGTTTGCTGTCCACCAGCTTGAACTGGGGCTGTAGCCAATTCGGATTGTATTATGACCACTTCCAAACAGCAGTCCCTTGTGTCTATGATTTGTCTGGTGTCTGCCACAGCCTGGATGGGGAGGTATCCCAACATTGCACACAACAATGGGCCACAACCTACATCCAAATGAACAAAAGGATGGATTCACAAGAACACAATCAACAGACTGCTGTGGCCAAGCCAGAGGCCACACCTACATACAAAACACAATCTGTGTGTTGACCTGACAAGTGCTGTGCACAGGGGATGGCCTTGCAATCTGACAGATTTGGAGGTATTTGTCAAAGGCGAGTTTGCAAATATTGCCATGTTGAGATGTGCCATGCTGAGAAACACCACCCCAAGAGGACTGAATGCTGTACTGAGAGCAGTAGTTGCTTTACCAGACTATTGGTTTATGGGTGTGCAACTTCTGAAAGCCACCCCTACCTGATGTGTATGTTTGTCTTTCAGAATGCCCAGGTTACATGTCATACAAAATTGTGGAAATCACATGGCAATATTAATGTGCTCTCATGCGATATGTCAGAAAACCCTTACATGTTAAGATGGGTGTGTACACTTACTATATTCTCTGTCAGTTTGTGAAATTTTTTGAGGAAATGCCCTTGTTTTCACATACATGTATTGCAGGTTATGACAACTGTAAATCACAGTATGACATTAAAAGTAGGGTCACCAATCCACTGGTCAAACCAGTAATGTACCAGACCAACATAGGAGGTATGTGCAGCAGACAGGGAGTATGACCCACATATCAAAATAGTTATGAAAACTGTACAGTTTGTAGTTATGTTCCCTAGGTTTTGCCACAGTGCTATACAGGTGAACAGCACTGATGTCTACATGGGTGTAGTGTGTTCTAGGTGAAGGCTTAGAACCTACTAAAGGCACTCACACATCCCGGTGGTGTAAAGTAGTAGTAAAATTAAGTAAAAAGATATGCACTGCATGATGTTTAGGGCCTGTCTAGAGTGTGTCAGTTGTGGTCTGAGTGTGTGTCATGACTGTCACCCTCTGCCTAAAGTGAGGTCTGTGTAATGCCAGTGGGACACCTTTTGAGTGTGTATGAGTGTGTGTGAGTGTGTGAGTGTGTGTGAGTGTGCGAGTGTGTGTGAGTGTGTGAGTGTGTGTGAGTGCGTGTGAGTATATGAGTGTGTGTATATGATAGCAAACCATATAATGATGTTATTAATGTACATATCTTGTCTTGTCCTCACAGGTGGACAAGGTGGTCCCAGTCCCTCCTGCTATACAAGTGATGTTAGCTTGTTTGGTGACTCTGACCATGATGACAGCAATAGTGGGGATCAGGTGTGGTTGTCATAGGTTGCAGCTGTGTCACTGGTTGGCATTCCACCTTTGACAACCCCATCCCCGCACACGGTCACAATACCCACACATTCCTCGTTACCAGTGGCCACAAGTGAAGGACTGCTGAGTGCAGGCACAGGACATGCAAGTGTGGAGACTATGACAAGTGAGCAGCCAGGTACTAGCCATAGTGCTGGTGAGGTCAGACACAGGCAGATGGGCAGGAGTGGTCGAAGGGGGATTGCTGCCTGTCCAGCCCATGTAGCAAGTGCCAATGCGGCAGTTACCAGATGCATGTTTCAGGCTGTAATGGATGGACAGATACATAATGAATGGAACACCAGACAACTGCACAGGGTTGTGGCAGAACATCTCCCTGGTGCTCATGGCTGTCTCCAAGACCTTGTTGCAGCTAGACATGAGGGCAATGAGATCATGGACAGATGGGTGGGTGAGATCAGGGCACTCATCAGCAGTGGAATATCTGTGCTTGAACATTTGGCAGGGGAGAGTTGGCAGCCGCATGGACGCAGGTCAGCATCATAATCGGCTGGGGGTCAATGTGGCCATCCACCATCATGCTCTCGTAGTGGCAGTGACACCAACAGTACTGATGGTGGTGTGCTGTCCATGCCATGATATAGCAGGCCATGGGCACGTGGTCCTCGATGGTCTCAACAGGATCGCAGTTCCAGCAGACATCAGTCACCATGGAGGAGT
>NC_056727.1:1149497030-1149679530 GCF_019279795.1 Protopterus annectens
CATGCCCATCACATCGACCTGGTCCTTCCTAACATGGGTGACTGTTGCTCAACACCAATATGCAGGGACATGCAAATATGGGTCTGATGCACAGGGTGAACATACTAAACTGTAGCTATGTAATGTTGAGTGTGCAAATTTAACTCCAAATTTAGTATATATGCACAGCTGTTGCTGTAGAAGAAATGTACAGCTATGAAACTTCCCTACCCACATTCTGCACATCCCTAGCTATTTTTCATATTATTCTACACTTTTTGTGCCCCCTTGTTCACCACTTTCCTATCACCCCTTTTTTCTTTTCTTTTAAAGAAATTAGCATGGGGGTAAGTGTGACTGCATATAAGCTGGGATACTACCCAAGTATGAAATACATACACAGAGAACGGATTGTGGTACTACCCATGTTTACGCAGGTCTCCCATACAGTTTACTCACACCCCTTGCTACTGTAAAGACAGCACATAGAAACATATTATGTAAATAGATTTAAATACAGTTATTAAAGATGGTATTACCCTGCTATTTGATCAGACTAGAATGTGATTACTGGTTACCAGGGCTGTGCTATGCATAGCAGGTCTAAGCATTGCTTAAATGTAAATTCTAAGTGGATTTGCACACTGGTAAGCAAAGCCTACACCGTGTAAGTGCATATTTGTTTAACCATTATGTTAGCACCACTTAACTTCGTTCAAACTCACACAAAGCCGCTTAAAGCACCTTAATCACCCTGTCTCCATTAGCCCTTGTTCTGCCCAACAACAAAATAAATAGTCCATGCATGTCTTGAACGCAGGACCCCGTACACTACAGTCACAGCACTTAACCACTAAGCCATCTGAGCTGTAAGAATAGATGATGCTTTTTCAAATATATCATTCAGTACTCATACTGAATAGTAGTGAACAACTGTTTAGACTACTACAATTATTTAGTACTTGTAAGTGAATATAGTGTTGAATCAGTCATGTTCTTGCTTTTTCAAATATATAATCCACTACACATACTGAATAGTAGTGAATAACTGCTTTGACTACTACAATTGTTTAGTACTTGTAAGTAATTATAGTGTTGAATCAGCCATGCTCTTATATGTAAATATACACGTCAGATTAATATGGTGGGATACATCTGAAAAGGTATATACAGCACTCATGTTAACACATAAAAAGATATATATATATACATATATATACATGTATAGATATATATATATATATATATATATATATATAGATATACATATACATATGTAGATATATATATATATATATATATATATATATATATATATATATATATATATACATACACACACACACACACACACACACACACACACACACACACACACACACACACACACACACACACACACACACTTATGTAAATATATATAAAACATATGCCCATGACATATAGTGGAGTCATACCTCAGCACCATAATGATCAACCTCTTAGTGCAAGGGAATGTAATGTACGTATTGCAGTTATAAATGCAGAATGTTGCTACAGTGACAGGGGTTGTGTCAACATATATGTTGTGAAGGAAGGCTCTTCTGAGACTAACATGTACGTCATCAGTTATTAACAAACATCATAAAATAATCACAAGAAATATGAGCAATAAACATGGACATTCTGAAACAATCTGGTTGGTCATGAGGTATAGACTGAACTCCCTAGTGCAAGAAATGTGGAACAAGCCTGACACAGGGGATGTTTAAAGCCATGAGAATGGGACTATATCACAAATACTGGAGTAGATAAGCTCACACAGTTGATGCATTCACTCCCTCCTGTCTGTCCTAACACATATTAACTGGAGGACAGAGGTCCCAAGCCAATATATTTCCCACTAGTTAGTAACATACATCTTCACAGCAGCCCACTGCCTTGTCAAAAATACACAACATGTATGGTGGACTGGCAACAGTACATCTGACAACTATATGGATGTAACATCACACTAGGATAAATACACTGAGCTGCTAGGGATGTCAGCAAGCACTGTCTACACTACAGGCAGACTGCCACAACCCTAACCCAATTTACCTATGGGGAATGCACATGTGATTGCAAAATTAGAAGGCACTACAGGTATGTAACAGCATGGAATAACAGACACCAATGCAAAATTGCATATCCACAACCAATCTCAACACAATTCCAGTCACATAATGGTAAGCCTAAGTAATAATACAGTATATGGGCTGTGTGAACAAAAGTCATCATCATGTTTGCCACTCACACACTAACCCTACATATACTGGCTCAATTCACAGTGTAGTCTGATGCCTGACTGTGGTATGGAACATGTCTCAGTCTGGCCCTACAAACATATAGGCTGATAAGGTATCAGAAACTGGAGCAGCATGCAATGTCAGATAGAACAGGACCAAGAACACTGACATCTACCCCAGTCTGTACACAGGCCAAGTAACATATTCACAGTACACTGCTACACAATACTGACACTCTGTCAACTATCACCATAGGTACACAGACCTCACTACTGTACAGACTACAACCGAATGTCCAGGTTTTGTCCTCAAACTTTAGGTCTGCTATACATTACATGTCTGGCAGTTTGATATATCACTGGCTTGATATCAGGAATTATGTCAGTAAATAATGATGAACTGTGTATATCCACCTCTCACTGCATGACATATGAACAAAGGGTGACAGACTTGGGTGACAGAGGCATAAATACAGGGCCAATATTGACATATTGTGGTTATAATAAATGAGAACATTGCTGGTGTAACAAGGTTTGTAGTGACAAATCCCTTCTGAGGGATATGAAGTCAGTAACACACATGGATGTTACCATTTACTGACTACAAACATCTGAGTATGTTACTGCATTTATAAAGACAGAAAATGTGTGAGTAACACACCAAATCTGAGACTCCAAACTCTGGCCAGTCTGCAGATAGCCCTACAGGTGAATGTTTTCCAACCACATAACACTGTTATGCCAGACTTTAAATCATGCAGAACAGCCATATCCACACTATCCCTGTTAAACCACCATTACTTCAAGTGTAAAACAACAATACTTACATTCTGTCCCCATGTCTGGAACATCCCCCTTCAGTTTGTTGGCCTGTCTCCACAGTGTTTGTTGTAAGAGGTATTTCCAACTACCCCCTGTGATGCTGTTTATCAGACACCCACATGAAGTCATGCTCACAGTGAAGGAAAAGGGCCAACACCCACTTGCAGTGCTTAGTTATAGAAGTGTGTTTCCATGCAATTGGCTATAGGAATGATATCACAGCTGTTTCACATGCAATTAGCAAGTAGGGGACTCCAATTTGTGCACAGGCCATCAGCTAATCATGAACATTACCTACCAAAGTCAAGCTGCTGCCTATGCAAAACAGATGCATTTTTCAACATCTAACAGAGAGTGAGTGAGAGTGAGAGAGAGAGCAAGAAAGATAGAAAAAAGAAAGAAAGAAAGAAAGAAAGAAAGAAAGAAAGAAAGAAAGAAAGAAAGAAAGAAAGAAAGAGCCAAGCATGTTTGTGTATGATCCGTCTTTGGAGAGTGGCCTTTGGGTATTATAATTGTTGCCTATATATACATTTATGTGGATTGTCTAAAAAAAACTCTATGGTGTTTGACAACTGTTGGGCTTGTAATATGACATTGGGACACATGGGTCCTCAATATGAAAATGTAGCAAAACCCACCATGTAATGGATCCTGTTGTTATACAGTCACACCAACACCCACACCGGACACTGATGAGACACACACACTTGCCAATACTGAGTTTCAAACCTCTACCTAGCTATGTACTGCTACTAAAGTGCTACGCATTTATCACACACGTCACAGAGCTTATATGTTGGAAAGTTGTTCAAAGGTATCTTTGAAGATGAGTGACATCAACAGCAGTGCTAAAGGAGGGGTATGGGAAGTGTAGTAAGTCTGAATGACCACAAAATCAGATGTCATCAAAGACGCACACATTTTCACAGTTGCCACAACCAGTATTAGAACTCCTACCTAACTAGCTTTCTATACTATGGTATTACACAATTATTGCACACACCACACAGCTTACATGTTGAAAAGTTGTCCAAAGATATCTTTGAAGGTGAGTGACAGCAGCAGGGCTAAAGAAGGGGTATGAGAAGTGTAAATGTTCACAAACACAGGTGTTATCAAAGACACACACACACACACACACACACACACACACATTTTCACAGTTGCCAAGACCAGGATTAGAACTCCTACTTAACTAGTTTGCTATACTACGGTATCACACAACTATTGCATGTGCCACAAAGGTTATATGCTAGATAACTGTACAAAGGTATCTTTGAAGGTGAGTGACATCAGCAGCAGGGCTAAAGGAGGGGTATGGGAAGTGCAGTAAATCTGAATGTCCACAAAATCAGGTGTCATTAAAGAAACATACACTCTCACAAAAAAATGCACACACTCTACAAAAGGGCCTTACAGAAACAGATACTTGGTGCCAGAGCCATGGGCTCAAGCTCAATGCCAAGAAATTTATAGTTATCCCCTTTGGGAAAAAAACATGTATTTGTGAATTACCATATAGGTGGCAGTACACTAAACACTGAAAGTGTGAAAAGAGACTTAGGGACACAGGTGGACAGTGGTCTCACCTTCAAAAACTACATCGCCACAACAGTTAGGACACCCTTCTATGTGGCACACCTCATCACTAAGGGCTTTTCATCCAGAAAAAAGGAGGTCATTGTCCCACTGTACTCATCCCTCATTAGACCCATTATAGAATACAAAGCCCCGTTTGGTATGTACCTCTCAAGACATCTGCAACAACTGGAAAGGCTGTAGAAATACCTCACTAAAAGAATCACAGGCCTAAAGCAGATGCCCTACGCTGACCGCCTTAAAAAACTCCAGCTATACTCTGTCGCATATCGTCTACTCAGAGGCAGTCTCTGCTTAACATACAAGGCCATGTCAAACCCAGAGCTGTTGGACATGCTACACTTAAAGAAATCCCAATCCCTCAGAGCCACATGCTCCAGGGATCTAAACCTTGTCACCACAATAAACAAAACATGCTGGAGGGATAGGTGACTGACCCAGAGACTCCCCAGACTCTGGAATAGATTGCCCATACATGTCAAGCAGAGTGCCTCTTTGGCCCTCTTCAAAAGGAACCTTGACGATTGGATGGGAGAAAGGAAATTCACCCTGGGGATCATGTCAGTCGCCCTGTTAGACAGGGGTCCAGGGAAGTAAATAGTGTGTGAAGAAATAGCCAGGGAATTGTTATGGCTAGGCTTGTATAGGTCCTAGAGCTGATAGCCTAGTACCAATCTATGAACATATGAACATTTTCACAGTTGCTAGGGCTGGGATTAGGACTTCTACCTAAAGAGCTTGCTATACTATGGTATTACACAGTTATCACATGCACCACAGAGATTATACGGTGGTGTGTTCTCCAAAGGTATCTTTGAAGGTGACATCTGTAGGAGTGCTAAAGTAGGGCAATGGGAGGTGTAGTGAGTGTGAATGGCCTCAAAATCATTCTTCTCAAACATTTTAACAGTTGTCCTGTCTAGGATTAGAAATCCTATCTAACTAGTTTATTACTTTATAGTCTTACGCAGTTATCGCAAGCACCACACAACTTATAAGGCTGATACGGGCCAAAGGGATTATTTCAAGGTGACTGACACGTGCAGGGGTGCTAACATGGGCAATGAGAAGTCCAGTGTGTGAATGGGCCATAAATCATTCTTCTGGAAACATACACACACACTCATTCACATACAACTTCACATTTGACAGGACTAAGTTTACAAATGCTACATGAATACTTATTTGTACTATTGTGTTACACAGTTATCTCAAGCACCACAGACACTATAGGGATGAGGGCTACCAAAAGGAATGTGTATAGTGATTGACATCAGCACATCATGCGATATAGGACAACTGGATGTGTAGTGGATGGGACAGCCCTCATAATGGCATTCTCTCTATCACTGTCTGTCTATCTCTCTCTTCCCCATGTCTCTGCGTGTGTATATTTGACATATTATAGTCTCTTGGCCTTAAATATGTGTGAATATTCCTATCCAATGTGAGTGTGAAGCATAATTGGTGTGCAATTTTGTGTGTGTGCACAGACATCTGCAGATGACAGATATGTATAGTCCACTGTGTTGTCAGACATGGGCTTCATTTCTCTAAGTGTAGGAGCATGCCCAGTATGACCTTCTGTATTGAGTGTTTGAATCCATTCCAGGTAGGGTTGTACTCCAGTCTAGGCTTTGGTGTTCTACACCTACAGCTAGCAACCTGTTTCTGCAGGATATCTGTAGATAAGTTGACAATATGGAGTCACAATGGGCGAAAGAGAGGGGGATACTGTAACTATTGCTGTCTGTGCTACTTGTGTTACATGGTTGGTTTTAGCAGAGATATTCAGACATAAATACTGTTTTACACTGTGATGTATTATGTCATCAACTACTGACAGATAAGATTAATTGCTCACAGTTATTTACCGGGAAATACAAGATGAATGCAGCTGAGTCCAGTATTGTGGTCTGCAGCCTACACATTCTTGCACACTCCTGCCATTCTGGAGGCGTAGCCACAGACACTTGCTGATGGCTTTGTGTAAATGGTCCAGCACCTTGGTAGTATGGTGGCTGAGGATCCCTTTCTTATACATATATCAGCTTAACAGAGTGGTCATATCCTGCTTTGGCCATACTTCTCAGCTGTACAGATTCACCCAGATTACCCAGAGGCAGGGCTCATATATCTGGTCAATTCCTCTTCATGTTGTGGTTTACTAGCAGGTTTGTGGCCACCCATTCCTGGGTTTGCAGGCAGGGGTAGTATGGGCATACATCAGTGTTTCAGCCTTCACACACTCCATGATGTACATGCTTCTACACCCCCCTCTGTTATTCTATCTTCTTCCTAACATTATGCGAGTGATATCTGAGAAGTATCCCTATAGCTGGCCCTTCATCCCAGCAGTATTTATGGATTGGTCCACAGTTCATGCAGTAGGATATGGGGGGGGGGGGCATGCTACTGGGATTTGTCAACATGGCCTTGCATTTGTGTTCTGGTGACTATGTTTGGTTGTTTGTTAGGACCCATACCATGCACTGGCACTATGCGTGAGGCACAGGCTTTTGAAATAGGACTGTAGGCCATTCGTTAGTTATGCAGGCCATCTGTAGCAGGCCAGTGCATTCTGTCACTCCTACATTCCCAGGCTATGAGCCAGTGGATTTCCCTGGGGTGACAGGGTAAGTGTGCGAGGTGTTAATGCCTCCTGTCCATATTGATCCATTGGTCTAGATGCAGGTAGGGTGCTGCTTACAGCTAGGGACACACTTGCAAAGGACACCTCTTCAGCATGCAGCATTCTGTGGGTATCCCTATACAGATGTTGGGTCATACTGTACTCATTCCCAACAGCAAGGATATGACCTGTGATAAACCTGTGGCTGATAGTGGGGTGAGCTGAGTACATGTGTGGTATTGAAGCTACTTGCAGCTGACTCACAGATATACCTGGGACATTCCCCTTATGCTGGCTTGTGCGGGGACATCAACAGTTTCTCAGTACTTCATGACTGTGCCTTTTGTGGTCTGCCAGTGATTGGCCAGACTACATCATTATTCCATACTACACTGACAACTAATGTGCTGCTAACCTGTACGTACAATTCCAAAGTCATGTGCAGTTGACAGCTACATTTTAAGCACTCTGTCTAGGGTAATTCCACCTGTGTACTGTGTGTATGTATGTGCCCACATTCAGGGCATGTCCATCTTTCAGACGATGACAGATTTTGACATCTGGACAGTGAGTATGGAAGACTGCTTTCATGAGTATTGCTGAGAAGCATTGCCTTTGGCACTGCAGTTGTCAGAAGATGGCCCTGTCAACCACAGTACTGCCCATGGGCCACCAAGACACAACCCTTCATGACTACATGCTGACCACTTCCAGACAATATTGAACACACAACAACGTAACACACATACCCCTGCATATTGTACACATGCAACAATCTATCCTGTAGATTGGGCCAGCTCGGGTAATCTGTGTTCCACTGATATTACCCTTCACACTTACATGTTACTGCATTTCTACATAGGATTGGTGGGGGTCGGGGGCACACCTGACAACTTTAAACATTTGCTATGACTGCACAGGTATTTCAGGTACTCTGTTGGCTTCCATTTCATATTCTATTCTGACCTATTATGCAGACTGGAGGCATATCAGTAGAGTACAGATCTTATGTTTTGTTGACCTAAATTTCAGTTCCAGACCTTTTACCCTTCAGAACTAACATACAACTGCCAGACCTGTTGTAGTCTGTCTGTACAGGTCTGGATTGGGGGATGTTCACCATTGCCATCAATGGGAGGCCTTAGTCCAGCCTTTCTTTGTGGTAATCTACACCTGTCCTGCTGGCTGAGGCTGGTGGTGGGTATGTGAGTCTCACTGACATGCATGTGTGTGTCCTATGGACACACACAGTTATTTGGGCCACCATTGTACTGTGATGAGATTTGTCACCTTTCTAGTACTGCCTAGTATGCTGACACCAGTATTTTTTATAGATTTCATGCTGCCCATATATGGGTCCAGTATCTGCTGCCATCCCATTCAGCCACCCGATTCCCTTGCATGCTCGTGTCCATACCATACATACAGCTATCATAACATACTACTCCATTCAGTAATTGATAGCAAGGGTGATTTACCTTGTGGCTGGACCAGTACTGAGGATGGTGCTGGAGGGATGACTATGTCAGATGCACATAGTGCATTACCTATAGATGGTAAAGCACATTTGGTGTCATGTTTGGCATTCCTTTTACTGTATGTGCGAGTCAGAGAGAGATGTCATTCCCTGGGTCCTTACCGTGTCAGTGTATCTTCTATGCATTGCCTCTTTGCCAATGCCTGGGTATACTGGGCACGCCTCCTTCTGCCTACAGGGGCAGGCTCAGGATGTTCCTCCTCCGAGTCCCTCTGTGCCTGTGCTGGCCTTGGCAATGGTGAGGGGCTGTTTGGCCCTTCCTCATGCTTTTCCTGCTGCAGTTGTTGCCACAGGATTATATTGTGTAGCATGGTACATACTATGAACATTTGTGTGCATGTAGCTGGAGAGTACTGCAAGGGTCCACCAGATATGTCCAGACAGTGGAACCATGACTTGAGCATCCCAAGCACATGCTCTATAATGATTCTGGTTTGTGCGTGTGCCTCATTATGGCATTCTTGTTCAGGTGTGTGTGCATTTCTGAGGGGTGTCATCAGACATGGCTCCAGTGCATAGCCAGCATCCCCCACTAGGTGGAAATATGGGATGTCCCCACTGGCAAATGACTGGTATAGTTGTATAATGTATGTAATGGATAAAAATTCTAAGTCAGAAGAACAAAGGAATGCAAACAATATAGGTAAGACTCCAATAGACACTTCACAAGCAAATGCTACATATACTGGTGTTTTTTTAGAGAATTTGAAAGTGGGAGAATTCACTTTGAAAGCAGCTCTTCCATTCAGAGCTCGAGCCAAAAGCAATCCCAATATGGGAAAGACAGCAAGGGAAAATCAAATGGACAGAACTGCACACTTTTCAAAGAAAAGGAGGATGTAAAAACTGATCTTATTGTTAACATTTCTACCTTTACTCTAACTAATGAACAAAACAGTTTGCTTAATAAGGGTTTGTTTTTTATACCTGCCAAGAAGGCAGATTTAACTGAAATGCTAACAGACTTGAAATTGCTTGGTAGGAATTTATCATTAAAATGCATGTTTCGTAATAATGAAAATGTCAATGTAAATATATACAAGAAACCTAGCACCTTTGTACCACCCCTCCAGGCATACAAAGATTTTTAGATATCTGTGAAAATGCTTTTATGAAGCTTATACTCCTGGTACGCAAGGCTGCACCTTTCATAATTTAAATACAGAAGAATATAGGGCTCTACATGAATTGCAGGATTTACATTCTCTTATTATTAAACAAGCAGATAAAGGTGGTAAAATTGTATTAATGGACAAAGATTTATATGTTAACCAGATTAAGGTTTTGCTATTAGATACTTGTACCTATCAAATGCCGACAAAAACAGCTGTAATTGCTATCACTGATAAAGTGTCTTTTTTAGTGTTTGATTTACTGATTACAGGATTAATTGATGAATCCTTATTTAATTATTTTTCAGTACAAAAACCTCTAGTTCCTAGGATCTATGGACTCCCTAAAATCCATAAACATCCCACGGTTCCTCCTTTACGCCCCATTGTATCAGGAGCAGGATGGTGCACTGAGCCTCTATCTATTTATGTAGAAGGCATTTTACGAGTTCTTGGATAGTTGTTATACAGTTCTTAGAGACACAAAAATGTTTTTACAGCGGTTGCAAAATAGAATGGAAACCATTGATAATGATGAAGAATTTGTATTCCTTACCATGGACATTGAATCTCTTTTTACTAGTATTCCAAATGTTTGGGGTATTGATAGAATAAGAGAATTCCTCGATATGAATAAGAAGCTGACTACTAATAAGATTATGCTAGTCTGTGCACTGTTGGAGATTATACTTGAAAATAATATTGTAGTTTTCAGGATCAATTTTTTCTACAGAAGATTGGCGTGGCTATGGGCACTTCGTGTGCAAATAGCTACGCCAATCTATCACTAGTACGATGGGAAGAACAATATGTTTTGTCAGATGTTAACCCATTTTTTGGCTACATTCTCTGGTACGTCCGTTTCATGGATGATGTTTTTGTCTTGTGGAAAGGGCATGGTGAAAATGTCAGTAATTTAATTGATTACCTGCATAGTACTACAGACTTTTTGAAGTTTACTTTTACTTTTTCTGATACATGTGTTGATTTCTTGGATGTGAATGTCACCCTTACTGATTTAAAGCAGATAAGAACCAGTATTTATCACAAACCTACAAGAATCAATGCCTGTCTGCACAGGTCAAGCATGCACCCGAGACGCATACCTAGAAATGTCCTCAAAGGACAAGTCTATAGAACCCTACGTCTACATAATAATGATGAAGAGGCAGTAGTTGCTTTAAATAAGTTACAAGATGAATTTCAAACAAGAGGCTATTCTAGCTCAGAAATCACTAGAGTGATAGCAGATGCATGGAAATTGAGATCTACAAGATGTAAACCATACATGAGCTCTTATAGTGCTGATACAAGTATACCTTATGATACAAGTATTGATAGAAATAAGTTTAGAATAGTTTTTAGATTTGCAAGTGACATCAATAAGTATACAGAAATTATTAAAAAGAATTGGCACCTATTACATGAAATACCAGGTCTGGTTTCCACAGTTGTTGACACCCCAAACTTCAGTTTTAGAAATAATGCATCTTTAAAGCAGCAGCTCTGTAATAGAGAACATCAGTCTTTTAGAAAAAATCTTTCAAACAGACAGGGCACCTTCCCGTGCAGGAATTGTGCTGCTTGTCAGCATGTCTACACTAAAAATGAGTACATTCATCCTGTGAAATGTTTTAAACTTTATACGAAGAATTATTATGATTGTAAAAGTGTCGATGTTGTTTATTTTTGTTTTTCCCAAGCATGCCATGCCTATTATGTAGGCAAAACAAATAGGAGCTTTAAAGAAAGAATGTTAGAACATATAAGGGACATACGGAACCAGAAGCAATCAAATGCTCTAGCTAATCATGTCCTGAATACAGACAGTAGTCACTGTTTTAAATTTTTAATCTTACAACAAATAGTAAGGACAAACAGAGGTGGTGACATAGAAAACCACACTGAAGAATTAGAACAACAATGGATCACTAAATTACAAGCAGATAGATATCCTGGTTTGAATGGCTGCACCTCATTAGTTCCTTACCTTAAGGCCAGGCGCCTTAAACACTAAAACATGAGTTTTTTTATATATATATATTTTTTATTGTACTATTATGGTTATATGTGTGTGTATATGTACACACATATATATATATATATATATATATATATATATATATATATATATATATATATATATATATATCTATATCTATATCTATATATATATATATATATATATATATATATATTTTAATAACCATCAGGGATGACACCCCCCTTTTTTAAATATTAATATTTTTTTAAATACTATTGTTTTTAAATATTATTGTTTTTAAATATATTTTATGCATTTTTCTTATGGATATTGATATATGTTCTTATGTTAGTGGAGTAATATCTCTTTAAATTGTGATGTCATACTAATTGTCCTAGTATTTAACCAAGCATCATTTGTAGTGATGTGGTCTGATGAAGCAACATTAAGTTGTGAAAGCGCTTACCATTTGTCTTCTGCAATAAAGTACAGTGACTGATTTCCAGTGTGTAGCTTTGGTGCCTTAATTTACTTTTGCTGTTGTTGTGTGTTTTGGGTACCTCAGTGTACCTGCAGCCATTTGGTTTTTGCATCTTTAGTTGTGTAATGTGCCAGATGTGGGAGTCGTGATAGCTTCCAGGGCTGCAGGCACACACATTCAAGATAATGCCCTGGGCATCGGACATGACCTGGCAGTTGATGAAGGAGATGTCCTTGCGGTTTATGTAGATCCTACCTGGCTCGCCGAGTGGTGCTTTGATGTGCATGTGCGTGCAGTCTATAGCACCCACTACCTTAGGGTATTCTGCTATTTGGTGGAAGAGATGCATATTTCTGGTCAACTCCTCACAAGTGTTGAGGAAATATATGTGCTTACCGTCATGTGCTGACACGGCATCCAGGACTTGGTGCAGTACCCTAGATGCTGATGCCTGTGAGATCCCCATGATATCTCCAGCTGGCCTTTGGAAGGTACCTGTGGCTAGTATTCTTAGGCCTACACATACCTTGGCATCCACTTGGATGGGTTCCCCTCTGTTGGTTCTGTGTGTGAGGCGGGGCTGGCACAGCTCAACAATTTGCTGTAGAATATCCTTGTCCACCCTATAGCGCTCCACTATCAACAGCTCATGTAGCCCCTGGTAGGTTACCCTGGGTCTGTACACTCTTCTCCTCCTCTTCACTGTGGGATGGTTGTCGGCATTCACATCCTCACCAGCCTCAGCCTCTTGCACATATTGATATATGAGAGTGATACTAGCCCCTAACATTTTGTTAGTTTTGTCAGGTAAAATTTCCCCGTCTGCATACACCGGTGTTTGCATAGTTTATAGTTGTGTGTTGGGCTGCTGGCTGTGTAATTGGCTGATTTTGATACATTTCACCTGCCAGCTATGCTAGTTCCCTTTGATTGCCTTCCTACTGCTGTTTCCCCGTCCCACTTCCTCCCTCTATAAGCCCCGAGGCACTCCACACATACCTGTTGCTCAAATGTAAACAGTTCTGCTATTTCCTGTGTTGTTTTTTTTTTAAGCCCGCTGCGCACCGTGTACACCCATTTAGCTGATGTAAGCTGTTTTAAACAGAAATGGCCCTGCCTGGATGCGAACACGCTCTGCATTTCATGGAATAAGACAATACGGCCTCAGACACACACCCTTCCTTAGCTGTGCTTAGCTAAAGGCAAGCATGGGCCACAGAGCTCCAATGAGCATACAGCAAGCATGACACACCCCCTTATGAAGTCATTCTTATACTTGCACTGTTGTATTCCTGCACCTACATGGTTAGGTGCAAGCTGACACTTTGGAGGAAATCTGTGATTCAGCATAACTCCCTTCATTTGCATACCCAAGTGTGTACATCCTTAGTTACTGAACTTAGACGGACCCTTTCCCCTTGACAACCTGTGCTCCCTGGTATTGTTTACATTCTTCATGCCATTGACTATAATGGCAAAATGCAGAATTATCTTAAAACTGACTTTTCTCTTTGTTTTTTTTTTTTTTATTTTCGGCACGATCCCATTTGTGCACCACTGCCCTAAGCTTAAATGGCCATGATTGGCCAAAAAAAAGTTTAATTTAAAAAAAGAAATGAACATTTATTAATGCCAATGGCCTTATATTTGGCCATTGGCATGTGTGTTTGACTGTAATACATGCTTTCCATGAGCTGTCCTGCCTCCATTTGCTCAGATGCAGAAATGTATTCTGTTACTAACTGAATACATTTCTGCTCTGACACTGCTCCTGCACAGAGTCTGGCCAGCTTTGTGGATCGCAAAATCACCTCATTTGCATGTTTTTTACCAACTTTCTGTGCAAGAACAGTGTAGGGCCACTCGTGCACATGAAAACGGCACTTTCCTGGATCGCTTGGCGGCCATATTCCGTGCAGGAGCTCCTACACTGTTCCTGTATGGAAAATGGCCATTCCTGAATCCCAGGGAAGTTTTTCTTTGAAGACAGGTTAGATAAAGTTCTATGAACACTTTCTATCCCAAATGAAAGAGCTTCAGGGAGATTTAAAGCTTTAGATAGCCAAGATGTTAAAAAGTTTACTATTTTGTCTCCCTCAAGTCTCTCCGGTATACCATGAGTTCTGATGTTGTTTCTTCTTGTTCTGTTTTCTAGGTCATCCGGCTTTTCAAGGACCTTGATATTTTACTTAAGCATGAATTCAGTATGTTTTTCCCTTCTGTTAGTCTACCATGTAAACCATTTATTGCTTCTTCCATTCCTGATATTTGAAGTTTTCATTTCATGACCACTTCAGTCATTTATTCAGTTTTCTTTTCTTTCTTTTTTTTTTTTTTTTTGCAGTCTTCTTTGATTGTATCAGTTTTGGTACCCAGCTTGTCAATTTCCAAAGATAAGTCTTAAGTGTTATTAAGTATAGATGGCAGTTCTTTTTTAACTGAAATATCTTGAGAAGCTGTTTTAGAATGGCTCATCTTGAAGAAAACAATAGAATTCCTCTGTATTGTTTGACAGAAAAGTATTATAAAATCGCTTTTTTTGGATAAACTTTAATAGAGACTATTACAAAGTAATTACACTGAGCTTGAGTATTATTTGAAGTTTTTATTAAGAAAATCCTGTCATAGCTGAAATATTGGAAGCATAGCAAAAGTCATGTGTTGCTAGCAGTTCACCATCTTTGTCACATCCCAGCTTCAGTGCAACATTTGCTACATATGTACTGCAACTAGCAGCCAAATCTGTAAATTAAATATGTACTGCAACTAATAGCCACATCTGAAAATTAAATATCTGTAAAGCTAATCCACAGATTGCATTCATGTAATACAAATGTTAAACTCTGTAGCCAATAATATGTAGGAATAGATCAACTTGTACCATTAGCATAGTCACCAATCTACCTACTGTTTTTTGTTTTTTTATTTTCGTTATGTAACTTTCATTATCCACACATTTCATTTATTAATAATAAATAAATAAATGTAAACACTCTATAGCATCCCCTTAAGTACGCTGAATGGAACAACACACTGTGCATGCAGATTGGCAAGACAAACATTTTATAGTGTTCTAAAGTACAATGCTTACCACCTTTAAATGTGGGCAAAACTGCTAGTCCTCAAGTAAATCTGTATACGATTACTTCTGTAAAGTAAACTCTATTATACCCCACGATACACACGTCAGTGTATTTTCTAGTAGACAAGCCTGTTTTGTTAAGCTAATGGAGAATCACAAAATCATAGACATCATAGAATCCTACAAAGTACAGGACAACTGGGCCACGTGACCATTTATGCTTTCCCAGTACCCGCCTTTAGACTTTACCTCCATTTTCATGAAGCAATGGGTCAGTCATGCCAGAGTGAGTTTATGAACACGCATTCAGTTGTCTAATTCCCTTCCAAAGGAAGATATTGTATCTCAGTGCTTGATCTGGAGTGGAAGTTTGTTCCAGAGAAGGGGTAGTCATTTTTTTTTACTTTCCATTCTGTCTTATTTTCTTTCTTTTTACTGTTATACATATTTTCCAGATGTTGTACTACAATGCTCAAAAATTGCATGTGCTCTTTTTACCTCTCCTTTTACATTTTTCATTTCCCTCATTATGCTAACATCCTCCTTTACTATTTTTCCTAAATATGCAGATACCTCCTCCCTTCTCCCTTGTAAATAATATTTTGGCCTAAACAGTAACCCTTTCATTTTTTCTCAATTTCTTTTATATATTTCTTTTTCCATTTCATAAAACTGTATTGTACTATTCACTACATTCTCTGATACATTTCTGTGCAGTTTCCCTCACTTCACTTTCTCTACCTTTCTTAGATCACCCTCCCATTGAAAAAAAAGACACTTTTTATACTTAAATGCTCCATCCAGGCCAGTTTTTATAGAACTCCTTCATGGTTCTATGATCCTTCCATAACCGTAATACTTCCCACTCTAATTTCATCCCATAATCTCCCGGTCTTCCTTTTTATTCCCTTTCCTCTTTTAATATACTCCCTTTCTTCTATTACCTCCACCCTTATTGCTGAATGGTCTGAAAAAAACAAGAGGACTGCATCACTATGTGCTACCCTAAAACCCTTCAATAATACAAAGTAATACATTTCAGATCCAAGTGCCCCACTTCTATACACAATTAATTTACCACATTTTGTCACTTCCTATATTTTTTTTACATCTTTGCATTTTTTTTTACATTTTCTCTTAAATCACAAAGTCCCTTGCTATAGTTTCCATGTTAACCACCACATAGTCTGATATTTGATGAACAGATTATCTCTTTCCTTGCTAGTTATATATGCATATAATGCTATAATTCTATAAACATGTTCTCTCCACCTCATGTCCACAACAGTTAACCTTCCCAACCTTACCAACATTACATCTAGTATTTTCACTGTTTTTACATAACACAGCCACTGTAGAATAACATTCGGTACTTACATATTATCGCAACCAGATTTTTGCAGTTGCGAAATTCACATTGTGGAATCAAAATGGGTGCAGGAAACACTGTAAGGTGTGTTTGTAAGTCGGTACAGCTAAAAAATAAGTTTGGACTTCCTTCAGGATGAAAAATAAATGAAAAATTCCGCTTTCTGTTTTGCGTGCATGCTTTTATTGTCGTGGCTGCTATCATGCTGACAAATAGAAAGTGTAAGTAGCGGAAGATATGAATGGGCTTACGATGAGCTACAGTTGTTTCCTGCATTTCACATGTAACAGCTTATGTTTCTTTTATTTTTTAGCATGTCTGTGTCCCCAGTCCCTTGCATGCACCTAGGCACATGTTAACCTCTGCAGTGCCCACATTTCTGCCCTGTATTTTTAAAGTAGTCACAGCTATAATTCCCAAAGGCTGTATGACAATCACTTAATGGCACTTACTGGCACAAAGAAGGAATGTTCAGCAGGCAGACTTGCAGGAAGCAATATGGTGCCAGTAAACACCATGAACAAATAACAGTATGTTTTGTAAATTGTATTGTCCAGAAAACAATCTGTACTTGTAAAGAAAACATGCTATATTACATTTTAACAACATTAACAAACATTTTTCAGCATTGGAGACCAACGGCTATCTGGTTGCGATAATACGTAAGTACCTAACATTCATTTTCTAAGTTGCATACTATATTACCACCACACAATTTTTCTATTTGTAGTCTTTCTTTACCTATCAAGAATCTTGCTTCCTCTAGCAGAATAACATCCACATTACATTTAGCACACCATTCCTGCATTCCTATTCTTCTTACAGTGTTACTAATAATGTTCATACTGTTCACATTTACTGAAAGTACTCTAAAGTTGTGGCTTTTCCTTCTTTTTAAGTTCAGGGGAAATATTTTTAAACTTTCATTTGTCTTATTTTTACTGTTTACACAAATTAATATTTTTATGGGTTTGTATACAAATAATCCTTGATCCTCAAATTCAGAATTCTCACTGGCTAAAACTTCAAAAAATATATTAGTATCAGTCACTTCTCCTGACCTCTCTTCTTCCATGCACTCTGCCCTCATTTTTACCTCCATATTATTTCTTATTCTAGTGTTTTCTTCACTTTGTTCATCCTCTCTCCAATGTCTTGTCTTTCCTTATGTATGTTGTTTTCCCTATCCCTCTTCTTTTTCATTATTTAATGTTTTTTTCTTGATAATCCATCTAAAAATGTCCTTTTTTACACAACCTGTATTCAGGAACACATTTTCTTGCTGTATGTCCTTCCCCCCACACTGGTTACATTCTACTTTTCACAATCATTAAATAAATGAGAAATGTCCTCACAAAAGAAACATGATTTATTCTGGCCAGCATGTCTTAATGTCTCTCTTTGACCTAGGGTTGCCACCTGTCTCACTTTGCGAGGGACAGTCCTTCTTTGGGCAGTTGTGTCCTGCAAAAAAATTGAAAAAATGGCAAATGTCCTGAGATTTTATGACAAAAATATTTCCTATATATTCTTTAATAGTTGAATAAAAGTTATTTTGTATCTGAAACACCTAAATGTATAAGAAACAGAATAAGCAACTCAAATGCTACAAGAATAAGCTTTTATTCTGGCAAAAAAGTGAAGTTCTGTCCTTTGCACTTGCCGTGGGTATGTTTTGCCCTGCACAATCTGGTTTCAGCAAAAAATGTCCCACTTTGGGCATGTGAAAAGGTGGCAATCCTACTTTGACCAGCCACAAAATTAACACTAGGCAAGTGTATCACCAGCCACAAAATTAACACTAGGCAAGTGTATCACCATTTTTTTTACATTTCAAAATGGCTTCCAACTCCACCCTGTCCATTCACCAAGTTTCTTTCATCTCTAACTTTTACAGTGTTATCAGTAGTTTCACATAGATCCTACATGCATTTTTTAACATCATCTTCTTCCAGTTCATCAGTTTTAAACTGTAAAATAATATTCTTTTTAACTTTTGCATTACTACCAGAAAACAAATAATGGTTCCATAGATAAATGCTCTTCTTTTTTACACAGTTCCAGAAATTTCACATCAGTCCAAAAGTTTCATATGTTAAGTCACAAAAAGTCTCTGTCCGAATACATATAAAAGACCAAATTTCTTGAGCTTTAAAACCTAGAACGGTTACCAAATTGTCCCCTGCACAATATCTGTGTATTAAAATGTTTTTTTTTTGTTCTTATTGTCACAGTTCTTCTTTTCTTCTTCAAATAGTTTTACTTTTACAGTTTGTTGTTGATCTCCGTTTATGTTTGCAGCCACTGCTGCATAGGTTTTAGTTACTGCATTGTCTGCTTCCTTACAACCAAGTACCTTTGCTGCTCTGTTGCTGTGTTCCTCCCTTACTTTCTGTCTCTGCTGCCATATCACCTGGTTCCTTTTCCACATTACCATCTTCAGCACTTCTGAAAAAGTCATCTGCCACCTTACCCATGAAACAACATAACTGTCCCTGGATCATCCTGCTGGATTATTTTTAATAGAACATCATATGTAAGACCTCCTAATGTCAGTTTTATCGGCACCACTTCAATAGACTCGCTTACTTCCTTCTCCATGGATACAGTTAAATGCTGCTCATTTGTAACATCTGCCATGCAGGAATCTTTATTTACATTCAGAAGCTCCATACTGAACAAATATTGTCTCCAAATTTTCACTTTCCACCTCCAAACTATCCATAGGTTTTCTCTTCTCCTTCACACTGCTGCTTCCCTTAAGCTTCTTCCTGGCTGCTGTAGGAGCCACCCAACTCCCTCTAGCAGCTCCAAATGGTAGGGGAAGTTCCATATTGTGCTGGCCAAATCAGTAGAAGAAAGAACACCTTGAGTTTTCCCTGAAAAGAGGTTAATAGCCTACTGGGTCTCAACTGGTCAGCAAATGATAAATAAGATAAATAAGCTCATTAGAATGCCACAACAGGAGACATGGGACAGTTAATAGTTGTCTTTGACCAATTCTTGCATATACATATTGACTTCGACAAAATAAAGATACAATCTGATCTTTTATTTTGAAAGGCTGCTAATGTTGATTTAAAATCACAAGGAATATGTCAGTTTTATATAAAATCACATGAAACTATTGTTTAATACTGTATAATGTTATACAAAATCACATGAAACTATTGTTTAATACTGCATAATGTTATACAAAATCACATGAAACTATTGTTTAATACTGCATAATGTTATACAAAGTCACATGAAACTATTGTTTAATACTGCATAATGTTTACTTAAGGCATACTACAAGTCATACTGTTTGCACCCCTTCCTACCTGTTTGTATCTGTTTACAGATATCTCCATTTTGCAGATATAAAGTGATAATGCACAATAAGCATTTTCAGTGAGAACATCATCAAAGAAACCAGTATCTATTTTACATACAATGTGAGTGTGTATGTGAGTGTCTGTGTGCATGTATGCCAACTTTCCCAATCCCAAATACCTCCACATGTACATGGCTGCACCCTATCACTGAATAAAAGGGTCTATATTACATTGATGAACGCTTAAATGTTTGAATCTCTAATGGTCGACCTTTAAAGATCGAACAGTTAGGTGTTCAAAAATGTAATAAAACAAAACAAAAAAAAGTGAAATGAAAGGATTTTAGCAGAGGGTCAAGCCACCCTGCACCCCCCCCCACACCATCGCTACTTAAATATAGCAACTCCGAGATTGCACTTCAGTGCACTACAGTGCAGAAATGGGAAATTTCTCATTCCCTACACTGTAGCTCAATCTTGGAGTTGGTATATTTAAGTAGCAGGGGGTGCAGGGGGGCTTGCCCCCCTGCTTACATCCATCCTTTAGTTTTTTTTTCCTTTAATTTTTTTTTTTTTAATTTTTAAAGATATTCAAACACTTAACTGTTCGATCTCTAAAGGCCAACCTTTAGAGATTCAAACATTTAAGTGTTTGTTTATCTAATATAGACCCAATAAAAGAATAGCTTACAAAAAAACTTTCTGTTAAAAAAAAGCTAGCAGAAGTAACATAATGTCACTGCACTCCAAGGCCACTTTAGAAATGTAAGACCTAGAAACATCCCAGGAAAGTATAAAGAAAGAACCAAGAGGAGTACACCTTAAGGGGAAAACTACAAATAAATAGCTCCAGTAGTTAGATCTGGGAACTACTGTTGAAAATGAATTGTCCTTTGATCACCACATACCCACTACAGTAAGGAAGTTATTTTTCATCACAGAGCTTATATCTAAGATTGTAGCATTCAGATCCAGGGAAATCATATTTCCTTTCTAAGTAGCACTCAGGATAATCATTGAGTATAATGTCCCTTTTGTTATATACCTGTCCAAACACTTATCACAGCTTAAAAAACTCAAGGGGCCTAGTTCATAAAAACCTGACAGCTGTATCTCTCTTTTCGGTGTCATACAGGCTATATAGAGGTGACCTCTGCCTTGTATATAGACCCTCATTGGACCGTGTTCTGTCAGACCTATTAAGCATACAGAATTCAAATTGTTTCAGAAACACCATCTCAGAGGATCTCAATCTCTTTTGCAAGAGTAACAGAGAGTGCTGAAGGGATAGATGTGTATCACAGAGAATACCAGTTCCGTGGAACCGTCTTTCCTTCCACATAAAACAGAACACATTTTGTACTCTATTCAAACATAACTTGGACAAATAGATGGGTAATTGAAAATCCACCCCAGTTTTGCAACCAGTCTTACTTAGGGGAATTGAGATAGAGGAAGCATAATTATCCCAATATAAACTTGTTTGGTTGATCTTTGGAGGTTAATATTGCAAAATATAAGAGCTAATAATTACTATGGGAATATAGGGATATGCTTCTTCAGATCCTCTCAGATCAATAGCCTAGTAAGTATCTTTGAACCTATGAACCTATAAGACACTGTCAATAGATGGCATATATCAATAATGTGAAAGACTGTCTAAAGGACAATTGCTCCAGCTAGTCATTAAAAATGGAGTACACATTTTTAGGATGTAGGAAAAAATGATTATTATGAAGCAGCACATGGTAGAAAGTCATAAGATATTGCACAATAAATGGGAAAGGTAAAAGTTATTTGATTGGGCAAGGAGTTTCTCATCCCCAGAGTTACTGGCCAACATGCAGTAAGACAGGAAGGACTATATTGTTATGCAAATAACCACTAGTAAGTACAGTGCAAGAGGAGAGGTTAGCATTAAATCAGAGGAAATTAGAAGGATTTTTGCAAAAAAAAAAAAAAAAAAAAAATAAATAAATAAATAAATAAATAAAATATATATATATACACACACACACACACACACACACACACACACACACACACACACACACACACACTCTCTTCCTGCCTTCAGAGTGGGTCATACAATACATGGGCTGGGTTAGGGGATGTGGATCTTACACAAACTTCAATGTCTGACCTAAGATTCTCAGTAATGAAATCGCAATCCAAGAAATTACTAGAACCTTAGTTATAAAGAAGATTTAAATGCACCCAGTCCAAATGGTGGTCTTTTGGCAGAGATTGTGGGGGAATAAAAACAACTGTTATCTCCAGATTTATTAGAGGTATGTAAATGGGCTCAGGATCAAAGGATGCTCCCACACTCTGATCTTTGGGCACATTCTATCCTACTGCAAAAAGACAGGAATCCTGGTGATATTCCTAGCAGTTGCAGACTGTATTTCATCTTTTACTGGATTTCAGAATAATGGTTTTGAGCTCAGTCCTTTAGGTAGACTCCTTTCTTGCCATGTTAATACACTCTAACCTGTAAGCATTAGCAAATTGTAGATGCAAGAGAATATTTTTGTGATAATATCAGCTACACACACAGACTCCTGGTGGCTAATCTCATCACTGATTTCTGCAAGGCATTGGATTCAACTGAATGGGACATCATCTGGGCAACGCTGGAGTAGAATGTGATAGTAGGACAATTTTTGTTATGGTGCACAGTTCAGTGTAGTTTTAGTATAGTCAGCCCCTGGCCCAAATATGTGCTAATGGTGTCCCTGCATCTCTTTTAGTCTGAGTAGTCAAGCAAGATGGGTTTCCCATTGTTACCACTCCTCTTTGGGTTGTAATCAGGGAAGATTCACAACATCTTTATGAAAAATTCTTTCCCTCTAAGTGTACCAGTGAGGGATTCCGAACTACTGGAGGGTACTCGGGTTGCAAATGGTTGTGTCATAAAGTTAAGAAATACCAGCAATTTACTTCATTATGCAATCCTTTTCCAGGGGTGAAGGTCAAACATAATAACTCATGTCTTTGTTATTTGAATAAGGAGGGTAGAGTACAGAATAAAATACTGAAATGAGAGTTACAGTCCAACAGAATCAGCAAGGTGAAGCCAAACCAAGCTCCCTTCATTAAAATAAACAAGTTTTATTAGGACTAAACAATCATGAGTTATTTTGCAGTATTAAAACTGCTTCTTCAGATGTATAAAATCACTGATATACCTTCACATTTATAAACGTTTTTAAAAATCACATGGTACAAAAACAATTACCTCTTAAACACATATGACTAAAATCCATAAAAATATTCTAAAAACAATAAATTATGAAAAAATAACAAAAACACATAAAATGTGTATATGACACAAACAAAAATAGCAGAATATCATATTATTTAACAAATTGATGTGCTTTTAACATAGATTTCATCGGACTTTATTGTTGAGAACTGAGCCAGTATCAGCTCTGTGCTTAATTATCCATTTACTCTCCAAAGACTCAGTTGCATTACATATATCACCCCTTCTCAAACCTACTTCTACTTTACCTATAGCCAAGAACTTAAACTTGTGTGCAGAAGAAGTTTCTCCCACATGCTTAGTGAAAGCATTACTCCTGGTCCCATTCCTAATACTACATAAATGTTCCCTTACCCAGTCCTTCAGACATCTATCAGTCTTTCCTACATAAATTTTTTTTGCATATGATACAATATGCCAAATATACTATATGTATACTATTGCATGTAGTTTCAACACTAAACTGTCTTGATCTGGATGTAGAAACTCCCCTGAGCTGTCTGTATATTCATAATAGTTACAAGTGCAACATGGTCTGGTGGCAAAATTCCTACCATTTTGCTTGTGTTTAGTTTTACTGGGTCCTACAAAATGCTTGGGATAATATAGCATCTGTTTCAATATTTTTTTATTCTTATACACAAAACTTGGCACCTCCCTCACTATTTTCTTTTTTTCTGGGTTTGTAGTCATAATCCTCCATTGTTTCTAAATAATATCAGTTATACCTTCAGAAGTTTTAGAAAATGTCACAGGTATTCTACACCTACTATCACAGGAGTACTTATTTTACTTTTAGATAAAGGTAGATTAGATGAAAAATATGGTCTACCCTCATCTCTTCTACTTTTAATCACACATTCTAATGAACTATGTACTTTATGTTTACTGTATCCTCTTGCTGCAAATCTCTCTTCAAGATCTACTATCTCTTTTAGAAAATTACTTTACTCGAGATCCCCTTAAACCTTGCCCCTCTACAACATTCTTACAAATATAATATGGATGCATACTACTTCATTGTAAAAAAAGTATTTTTACAACATGGCTTCCTATACAGCAATGTATCCATAGCGCCATCCTGTTCAACCTTAATTAAGACATCCAGGTAACTAATTTCTTTATTTGAATAGCTCACAACAGATTACAGAAAAGAGGTGCTATTATTTATGTACTGAATGAATTTCATTAATTCTTGCTCAGTACCATCCCAAATCAAAAATAAATTGTCCACAAACATTCTATAAAACACATTTACAGAACAAAAACTCTTAAAAACATTATTCAGCTCCCAAATTAATATAATAAGGTTTGCGTAGCTATTAGCACAAGACATGCCCATAGACATGCCATCCTTTTGTAAATAATAATTCTTACTAAACAAAAAAACATTACTATACAATATTAGTTCAACCAGAAAACATAACAGACCTATCTTCTTCTAAGACAACTTATGTGTGTCATGCAAAAATCTCTCCATCCATTCCAATCCTATATTATTTGGAATCATAGTAAAAAGTGACTGTCATCTAAAGTAATAAAATATCACTTATCCACCTTAAAGGTAGCATGAGTAAAACCATAAATGTTTTGCAAAAACTGTCTAGAGTCCTGTAAAATATGGTTATTGGATTCAATAAAAGGCCTCTCATTTTTCTCAATAAAAATGGACATAGCATCAGTACACCAATTTTGCCCTGATACTATTGGTCTTAAGGGTGGGCATACAGGTCCTTTCATATCTTAGGCAAACCCTGTATCACTGGTATTCTAGGTTTATCTACATACAAAAAAAATCATACAGTTGTTTATCTATTGCCTTAGAAGCACACAAAGACTTAACCCTGCTCTTAACAAGCTCCATCATGCTATAGACTTCAAAAAAATCTGATTTGATTATAATTCTTTTCAACATGTAACATTTTTTCCATCATGCCTATATACCAGTCTGAATCCATGATAACAATTGGTCCACCCTTATCAGCAGGATGAATCACAATACTTTCATCATGCATTAAACTCAGCAGTGCCTCTCTCTGTTTATATGACACATTATTATATCCTTCCTTACCTATATTATCTTTACAGTGTCTATACATATTATCAATACACAATTTTTCAAATGCCTCCACTAATGGATGCATATTGGGTACAAACACACTAGGTCTTCTAAACATAAAGTTGTTGTTTACACATACTGTACCAGCATTGTCAGTGAACACGTGTTTAAGCATAACATTTCTTGTAAAGATTTTTAACTTCAAAATTACCTCTGCAATGTCATCAGTTTATGTAGGTACAAGAAAGTCCTTTCTGCAATATAGATATCTCATCATTAGTCAGCTGCCTGCTGGCTAAGTTACATATTAAGTCATTCTACAAAATTTATTGATGCTCAGAGCATCTATCATATCTTGTTGTACTTTTCTTTTTTGCCTGGTTCTGGTCGTTGATCTCAACCTCCTTAAATCTGCCTGTTGCTTTATAGGTAGTAGAAAATTTAGTGACTCCTTCCCTTGTAGACTTGTACTACTTCTAGTAGCAGAAGAATGCACCTCCACTACTGCAGTGACCGTTTTCTTCCTCACGCCAAGTTCTTTTACATATGCTGACACATCCAGGTCACCAGTGACATCAGGAGTTGATGTGGAAGCTTCATCATTGGTTGCTAATGGCTTTGTCATAACCGCTTGGTTAGCAACCACTGGCTGAAATAAGAGTGTTTGCTGTAAGAACTAATTTGCTACATATGAGGTTGACAAGGGACAGGAATGTACACTAAATCAAAGAATTGTGTTGCTTTCTTTTATTTTTGCTGTAGGACAGTTTGATAAATGGAAAGTCCTAAAATGTCTATTTTATCTTGGATTAAGCAATGAATATGCTGTTCCTTCTTAAATTCATCTTTCTCTGTTGGAACTTAAGCCCATCTCATTCTTTGTAAAATGATAACTGAGATGCAGAAGTGGGGGTTAGACTTCATATAGGACTCAGTAAGGCCTAAGGTACCTACAGCAATGCTTTGAAAACTCACTTTAAGTGGGCAGTCATGCTTTACTGAATAAGGAGCTGAATAGTTTATTGGCTTTCTTAGCACTCTGATACAGACCAGCCAGAAATTCTGACCTATATGCATGAAGGTGAAGTTACTCATATCTGCTGCTGGCCATGACAATATTGTATGGCACTGAGATTAAATTAGCTATGGAACTCACAATCACAGGAAACATGCTGGTTTGGGACACAAAGTTTATGTTTGAGATTCTTCTAGGACTGTAATACAGGAGAAAGCCCTGTGCAAAATAGTGGACTGATGCAGGCATAACATTTGGAGGATCTGTTTTTACCATCCACCAATTACTTATGTAATATTCAGATTTGTCATGAAGAGAGTATGTTAAAAGTCTGAAAAGATGGCAGTATATCTAAACTAAGGTGATTTGGTCTTGAAGGAGGAATTCTACCAAAATGTTTCTTCCAGACTCAAAGTTGGACTGGAAGCCATTTTTCTAGCCAAGGCAACACTGCACTGTAGGGTCTGTATACAAGCTTTTATATGTCTTTCAAACTTTCCCATTTCAGAACTAAAAATAAATAAATGAATAAAAAAGATAAAACACCTAGGAAGGTCAGCCTGGAAAGCCTTTCATAAACAAGCAAAGAAGGAACATTTCATTAAGCAGACACATCCTGAAGGGCATCTTTCCAATGGTTTTCATTCAGTGAAAATTGATCCAACAGTAACATATTACCCTGTTAAGGATATCAAAATTAAGTATGAAGCCAGACAGCAGCTGTAAATGTTGTCATGACAATGGAGTGAATTATATGCACTTCTACATCTCCTCATATCACCCAGCCAATAGAACAAGTGCTTCATACATAGCAAGGGCATAAGATCTTCACAGTTTAGATAACAAATACTATATTTCATTAACAATACAAGCAAGTGTAATATTTTACACAATCTTTTTTTTTTTTTTTTGCAGAGGGGCATGTTCCTAGCACCCTTCATTTTTAAATAATGCAGTCAGCGTCCTTTTAAATCACTTCCTCTAGATGAAGCAGTACTGTACTTTATTCAAATATTCCTTAGTGTTTTAAACTCACTACCCCCTACTTGTATACAAATAAAATGCACATCTGTTCCTTGGATATCTCCTTATATAAAACATATAATGTGTAAAAGAGACAACGCTTGTAAAAAATAGAAAGTAGTTCAAACAATACATGCCAGACAAACATGTAACAAACTCAGAAATCAAGTCAAAAGACTGCTATGTAAAACAAAACAATCATATTTCTCAGCTCTAAACTTTACTGGGCAAATATTAATAAGTTACTACATCCTGACGGAAAAAGAACAAAACACCCACCATCCTGTCCCATGTGAGAGTGACATAAATGTTACCACGGCTCCAGGAAGTCAATGTTGGCCAAATAAGAAGGCAACTTCAACAGCTAAATCCCACTTTCTTGACACCAGACAACTTTTTCTTGCACTACCTAACTTGACTCGGAAGCCATAATTTATCCTGTAACTGTTTGAATTGATCTATTATAGAAATGTATATACCTAAATTATAAAAGTCATCATATATCACACGTCTACACAAAGGAAGAACACTCAGCAGCTTATTTAGCTCTAGACCCATTGACATACACTTTCCCCTCTTAAAATTCTTTAAAAATGCTCTTAACAAAAAAACTCCCATGCCATGTTCTACTAACCAACCAGACAGCACCACCCAACATAGTTTATGGCCAGATTATAGCACTGAAACTGCCTTGTTATCCTTCCTCAATACCATCAATCATTGTAAGAACAAACGCCATCACACTGCTTCTATTTTCACAGATCTTTCCAAGGCCTTTGATGCAATGTACCATCCCTTCCTTCTCAATAGACTATCCAAGCTTAGCTTTAAGAATAACTTCTTGCAATGGTTTCAGAGCTACCCATCACCTCAGTCTCAGGCCATGAAATGGACACAAATGTAACCAGAATTCCTTCCAACTGCTATCGGCATCCCTCAGGGGTCCTTACTTAGGTCCATCATATTTTATATTTTCATTAACGTTGTGTTTATATGCATATTCAATGTTACTCTAGTCAAGTATGCAGATGACTCCACACTCATCTGCTCTGCATTCTCCCTTAATTAACTACAGAAAATCACCCCAAACTGCATTTTAGCATTTAGAACACTGGTGTCCATCTCACATGTAGATTTAAATGATAGCAAAATAAAACATATTCACTTTGGCCAGGTAGCATCTCCATTACCTCAACATTCCAACCACCATTTGAAAAGAGACCACAAACTATGTTTTGGCATGCATATATATTTTGCAACTACAAAAACATGGAAAATGTTTGGCTTACACTATTGATTCAAAAGTACCTTACCAAACTAAGTCAGCTGCACATTGCTGAAACACTACTTATTTGTTAATATTCCTATGTCTAACATTTATGATCTTGAACAAACTTGTAAAAACTTGCCAAGTTTGGAGCAAATGTGCCTAATGGAACCCATCATTGCATAGTCATATGCAATATCAACTGCCTAGAACTGAAAAAAATCAATTACAAATGATGTGCAGTTTACAGTATATTACAAACCAACAAAATGTCCAACACTATCAACTACAATATCATAATACAGTCTTTTTAGATCCTTAATATCTGATCATGTCAAACTCATAGACATATGAAAATCAAATAATCATTTTGGAGGCTCTGTATTCTCTGTACATGTAGCCAAAATATGCAACTCCATACCTCCAGATCTTAGAAATGAATCTACTCATACAACATTTCTCCATAAACTAAAGACTTACCTAGCTTCTAGCTGTATTTTTCCTTGTATGTAACACTATCTCCTAATATTATCCATTCTCTACCATTCTATTCACTTCTACCCCTCACTACTTTCATTTTCATCCCCCCAACTTTACTCTTCCTTCCCCTCTCTTACTAATCCCACTCATTTTACTTAATCATAATCCAAATCTTCCCTAATTCAATCCAACATATACCTCCATGTCCCATATTTATTACCTATTTGCCCACTTAATTCCTGCTAACATATGTCCATGTTCTCTCTCTTTTCTCTGTGTTACTTGTCCATGCTCTTACTCTTTCCCCTCTGTTACTTGTTCATGCTCTCACCCTTTCCCCCTCAATTACTTGTCCATGCTCTCACCCTTTCCCCTCTGTTACTTGCCCATGCTTTCACCCTTTCCCCTCTGTTACTTGTCTCATGTCAGTTTTAACTATTGAGTATTTTCATAAATGCTTAGTACAGTTTATTGTACATTTCCTCTGTAACCTTATAACTTTGGAGCCTTTTCCCTGGGCCAATACTAAAAATTGTTTTTTTTCTCATTTGCACCTCTCCATAAAATAATAGTAATAAGTGTATTAAATAAATAAATGTCACATACTTTTACCTGTCTAACCTCTCACTTTTTCTTCCTTGATTTTTTTTTTGCTGTCTTATGATACTTATATCAGATATTTGCTGGTAATGTGCTTTATGTATTAAGTATGATAGTACGGTTATAAATTCTATGCCTGTTTTACAAAGTGTAATTTTCAAACTAAAACCAACTTCATATTCTTGTAATAGTACTTAATTCAGTTCTGACTAGACTCTGGAAGCTAATCTCTTAGAGAAAAGAACAATGAAAAACATTGGGCAGGATTCACGAAGGCTTGCATGGAGTCTAAGAGTAGTGTAAGACTCCATGCAGCCCTCGCGATCCAGGAACAGCCCGAAATTCCGTGTAAGAGACCAGCTAAAACATCTCTTACACGGAGTGGGTGTGGATATGCTAATCACCTCACTTGCAGCCGAAAGGCATGAAAATGAGGTAGATTAGCAATCCACGAAGCCCAAACCAGCTCGTGTAAGAGCCGTTTTAGCTGCAGAAATGTACTCAGTTGACAACTGAGTACGTTTCTGCAAAAAACACAATGGAGCCATGTCAGCTCCAAATAAAAGGTGCATATGTGTCAGGCAGCATGCCAGTGGCCAAATATGTGGCCATTGGCAAGGTACCCTGATGCAAATATGAGAAATAAATAAATGTTTAAACGCAGCGCAGCCCCGCGCAAACGGGCTGCGCTATATAAAACATAAAAATGAAGGTTATAAATCCACAAATGTGGGTTTTATGCAATACATGGATTTACAATGCAGGGACCAGCAGACCAAAAGCAACATGGCCACCGTTTAGTGGTTGCCAAGGGGGGAAGCTGAGTCTAAGAGATGTAACTAAGCATTAGTAGGCAATCTGATGTAAATGAGTGTTAGGATACTGAATCCCACTGTCACATAGCAAATGAGCACATTCTGAGTAGTGTAGGAGTTACATAAGGGGGAGGAACAGAGTAGGAGATAGGTGACATTGCAGGGGGGAATGGCAGAAAGAAATGCAGTTCATTGGAGGTCAGTGTTACATGACAGATGTCAGACACATATCATGGAAAGAGGAGTGCCACAAGATAAGCATGGGAAAGTTAAGAAATGGAAGGTGTACAATGTTGCTTACACCAAAGTTTCTTGTTGGGCGTGCATGTGCACGTGTGCGCGCCATGAGGTGCGAGTAGGGCAGTGTGCGCACGTGTAAGGCAGACTGAGCATGTGGGAGCCTGTTGGCAGACTTGTAAGACTGTCTGCGCTGGTGTGCACGTGTTTTAACCCGAATAAGAAGATTCTAAACCATGTAAGCATGTGTGCACGCGTGTAAGCCACTGTGAGCGTGTTTCTGCTGGTATGCGCGTTGCTCCCCCCTGAGGAAACAGAGAGGAAAAAGGAAGCAACAGAATTAGTAGGAAGCTAGCAGGGAATACTGCTGGAGCTAGCAGGTGAAAACAATTAGAAGCAGGAAATTACACAGGCAGAATAGTAGCCCAGCCAAGCACTTAAAACTCTGCAAACAGCAGTGCAGGATGTTTCTCTCAAGAGACACTGCAAGACAAGAGTAAGCTATTAGAAGTGAAAACTGAAAAAGCTGAACTCAGAGCAGAAATGCTAGGGGCTGCCATAGCTGTCATAAGGAGACATAGGCAACTTGCTGAGGGTGGTGACAGTGCAAATGGTGGCAGACAACCCACAGTGAGGAGACGGAGAAGAGTGTACAGGCCCAGGGTCACCTACCATGGGTTACATGAGCTGGAGATAGTGGAGCGCTATAGAGTGGACAGAGACCTCCTGCAGCAAATTGTTGAGCTGTGCAGGCCATGCCTCACACACAAAACCAACAGAGGGGAACCCATCCCAGTGGAAACCAAGGTATGTGTTGGCCTAAGAATACTAGCAACAGGTACCTTCCAGAGACCAACTGGTGATATGACAGGGATATCACAGGCATCAGCCTCCAGGGTACTGCACCAGTTCCTGGATGCCATGTCAGCACATGTCGGTGATCATGTATATTTCCCCAATGCCCATGAGGTATTGGCCAGCAATATGCGTCTCTTCCAGCAAATAGCGGAATACCCTGAGGTAGTGGGTGCAATAGACTGCAAGCACATACGCATCAAAGCACCAGCTGGTGAGCAGGGTAGGGCCTACATTAACCACAAGGGCTTCCCCTCCATCAAGTGCCAGGTCGTGTGTGATGCCCAGGGCATAATAATGAATGTGTGTGCTGGCTGCCCTGGGAGCTACCATGATTCCCATATCTGGCATTTAACGCAGCCATACCAGACATTTGCCAATGGGGACATCCCACATGGACACCTAGTGGGGGATGCAGGTTATGCACAGGAGCCGTGGCTGATGACACCCATCAGAAACGCACGCACACCTGAACAGGAACACCATAATGAGGCACATGCACAAACACGTAATGTAATAGAGCATGTGTTTGGGCTGCTCAAGTCACAGTTCCGGTGTCTGGACTAGCAATAATTGTCAAGGATAACCACACCCCCATGTTGGTACCACAACAAGAAGCAGCATGGACTAGCCATGGTCAAGTAACAGTGGCTAAAACTGCCTCCCAGTTTATAGCCTGCTACAGACTACCGTCCTAACACCAGGAACTGCACTTGGCCTATGTTGGAATACATGAATATATCAAGCCCTCCAAACCACATTATATTGGGTGACTGAAAATACCCAAACATAGACTGGGAGCATTATTCTAGCTCCAACACTGTAGGACAAAAGTGCCTAGAATCCATAAACCAAAATGCCCAGGAACAATGTACCACTCCCACAAGAGGGGTAAGCATACTGGATGTGATAATCAGCAACATGGGTACTGGATGGCAAGATGAGAAGTGTATCCCTCACTGGTAAGACCAGACCATAAAGTAATCACACCGGATATACACATCCTGACCACAGTCCCTGGCCAGAAAACCACAGTGAAAAACATATGTAAAGCAAAAGTTGCACTCCTCCAAACTGATGTGGAATCCATTAAAGGCCCAGTGCAGGTGCAAAATATGGGCCACACCTCAGAACCTGTTATACAGGCATTCCATGAACACTGCCAGGAATGCATGGATTATGCAATCCCAAATAAAACCAAGACACAATGCCATACATGCAGGCATCTGGCATGGTGGACTCCAGCCATTACCAAACCATGCAAGAGAATGAGGAAGCTACTACATGATAGAGCAAACATAAAAAGGGAAGTAATCACTGATCAGTAGTATGGCAATAAAATATGTCCACTCATACAATCCACTAAGGCCAGCTACAACAAGTTGAATCTGTGAATCTTGAGGCAATGTTACACCTGCCCCATGTACACAGACAACCCTCACCTCCCACCAAGAAATACAAATATATGTGAGAGATGCAACCATTTATCCAAACCGGAGGCTGAGCTCTCTCAACTCAGTACTGTCAAAACTAGACAGGAGGAGAAGGCAACCACACACACCACAAATCCAGTCTCACATAGACCTATCACAACTGCAAACCAAAGACATAAACACAGAAAAACATTCCCGGAGGCCCTAATTACAAACACACCACATCAACAGAGGCCTCCAAAGCAGACACCCAAGCAACCACTACCTCCAAACATAGCACATGCAACACATAGTACACAAAGCTGGTGTGCCAAACAGTCACAGGCCAGAAGGAGAAACAACATGCCTGATACAGTTGTAATAGGTGACTGCATCGTCAGACACACTGCTGTCCCGCTCACCAGACTGAACAAGGGAAAGGGTACAGTAAGCTGCCTGTAGGCTGCTACAATACGCCACATAACACAAGTACGCAGGTCACCCCAAAGCAAGTAGAAATATGATGCAGTCATTGTCCATGCTGGCGTGAATGACCTGAGATGTGCCTCCCAGGACTACATGAAAAGAGACATAGATGAGCTGTCCGATTATGTAGTCCAAGCCCGTATGACACTGACCGCGTGCAGCATCCGACCCTCACCAAGAATGATGCCACAGTACAAGCACAGAATGATCAGCTTTAACAAGTGGCACAATTACTGGTGTCATTCCAAGGGGATCCAATGACTGTCTACTTGGGATGTCATGCTTGACAAGCCACGCTGCTGTGCCAGGGATGGCTTGCACCTGTTACCCCTGGGCGTCTGGATATTGGATAAGGCTTTTGCCAACTGCATAGAGCCTTTCTTAGGCAAGGCTGAAAAGACTAACCCACCTCTCTAGAAAACATAAGTGGAAAGAAACATAAGGGTAATGCTGCCCAATGCCAGACGTGTAAACCTCAACATGCATGCTCCCAAGGCCCTCCCTAGTATGGAGAACATCGATGTCCGTGCAGTGACAGAAACCTGCAGCAAGGCTCCTGACAGCACACCAGCACTACCAGGTTATACCTCATATCATGCATTATGGCCCCAAACCCTGGACCAAAACATAAAAGGAGGGGGAGTATCCATATTCAGCACAGACACCCAGACGTCCAGGTAACTTACAATGCACGAAGCATCGGAGACCACCCATGTGCAACTAACCATAGGCAAAACTGCTGTACAGTCTGTAGCATGCTACAGACCACACTCTCACACACAGGAACCCTACTCAGCTGTCCTGAAGACACTGGATAGTATGAATGTCTCATCAAATACCAAACAAGGTACTCACAAATTACCACATAGGTGGTAATCCATTATGTATGGAAGGAGTAATCAGGGACCTAGGGACACAAGTGGACAGTAACCTGTCATGTGACACTCACATTGCCAACGTGGCTAGGAAGACTGTCTATATTGGACACCGTATCATGAAAGGATTCACATCTACGTCAACAGAGGTCATTGTGCCCCTATACTGTTCTCTTCTCAGACCCATAATCTAGTACAATGCCTCATTTGGGATGTACCTTACCAGACACCTGCAGCAGTTAGAAAGACCTCAAAGGTACCTCACCAAGAGGATAAAGGGTCTCAAATATTTGTCATATGCTGCCTGGCTGTAGACACCCCAGCTGTATGCAGTCACAAACTGCCTACGCAGAGGCGTTGCATGCCTGTTGTACAAGGCCATGTCCAACACAGGAGTAATGGACATGCTCCACCCCAGAAAACCCAAATCCATCAGAGCTGTGAGAGTGAGAGATGTCAACCTCAACACATAATGAAATAGGATGTGCTGGAGGGACAGATACATAACCCAGAGGCTCCCTACACCCTGGAACAGAATCCCACTCCATGTTAGGCAGAGCCCCTCACTGACTCTCTTCAACAGGAATCTTGCCAAGTGGATGGATGATTGTAGATGTACACTGGGGGTCTTCACTGTGTCACATCCAGACAGAGGCACAGTAAAGTAAATCATAAATGGCCATAATATTCACATAGCAAGGGGTGGCGAAAGCCACACACACTCTGGCTAGGCTTAGAAATGCCCTAGGGTGGATAGCCTAGTATGAACCTATCCTATGAAGATACAAATTGTACAGGACACTAAGGATAATCACAAGGCTTTCTTAACTGATGGTAGGAACCTTGTTGGGAATTCACAGATATGCTCTGAATCACTCAAATATTACAAACAACATGCAAAACACACACACATATTGCCAACATCCAACCTGACAGGTGCAGTGCAACCCCCCCCCCCCAAAATGCAAAATATCTATCCCAGCAGAGTGCTGGCCCCCTGACATTGCAGATGCTGAGGTAACAGCCAGCATCTACAAAGCAAAACACACAGCATCAATGGTATGAGATGGTGTCCTGGGCTGAGTCCAACATGGATTCCAAGAAGAATGGAATGCCAAATAACACTACTGCTCAATGTCAGCCTTACCACAGGATATGTACCCAAAGAGCAGTGTACAACAACAGTGGTCCTTCTCCACAAAGGTGTTGCCTGAATGGATACTGCAAACTACCACCCCAGAATGCTGCCAAGCTTGGTCTGCAAAGCTATGGAAAAGATCAGCATGTACCTCAGACATAAAGATATTGGGGACCTACTGACACTGGACCCTACCCAGTGTGGCTTCCTTAAGTGCAGATCCTGCCCCTTAAACATGTTTGACTCATTTGAAACAGTCATTAAGGTCATTGATGAGGGGAATGTGGTCCACACAGCCTAGCTGGACCTTGCAAAAGGCTTCCATACAATACCCCACGTGTTCATTATAGATAAGCTCACCAGCTTAAATATAAACCCCCTATGTCAGTAGAGGGGTTGCAAACCAGACCAAGGACAGAACTGACATGGTCAGAAATGCTGCAGCCATGTCAGACTACAAACCAGATACAACTGGCATCCCACAAGGCTCGGTCCTGGGACCGCCCTTGTTTGGGATATATGTCCCATAAGTACAGGCCAACATGGAAGGACTGTGTCTGAACAAGTTTGCAGAGGACTACAAACTGGCCACCATATCTGACCCTCCAGCTGACACAAGCATCCCACAAAAGGGCCACATAGAAACAGACAACTGGTGCCATAGCCATGTCAGCAAGCTAATTGCAGAAAAGTGTATAGTCAACCCCTGTGGATATACAGTAAGTGCCCACCAATTACCACATAGGTGTTAACCCATTAAGTACTTAAGATGTAATAAGAGACCTGGGGACACAGGTTGATAGATATATTGCATTGGACAAGCATGAGGCTGTAGTGGTTACAGAAACATACCATATACCCACCTCATCATGAAGGTAGTCAGATCTAGATGAGGGGAGGTCATTGTGGCTCTGCAGTCATCCTTCATCAGCGTCACAATTGACTACAATGGCCCCTGTGGGATGTACCTCAGCAGACACCTCCATCAACTGGAAAGACCCCAAAAGTACCTCACCAGGAGTATCAAAGAGCTTGAACAGATGCCATGTGTTGCCTGATTAAACAAACTGCAGCTCCACACACTGCCATACTGCCCACCCAGAGGCAAGCTGTGCCTGATGTATAAAGCCATGTCCAAGCTGGAATCAATGAACATGCTGCACCTTGTACAATCTGAATGGCAGTGAGCTATGCACATGAGAGACCTGAACCCCAGCACTGACATACATAGGACAAGCTGTACTGAATGATCCATATCAGAGAAGCCACCCCCACTCTTGAGTAAACTCCCAGTACAGGTTAGCCAGAGAGTCACCCATCGACTCTCCTCAAGAGGAATCTTGATGAGTGGATGGGAGATGGTAGGTTTACCCTGGGTATCACTGTTATGTCACAGGTAGATGGAGGCAAAGTATACTAACCATGACATATGTCATGGCAAACTCCAGTTACAATGTGTGTTGAAGGACAAACACACTCTCTGACTAGCATCAGAAATGGCCTAAGGCACATCGCTAGTGTTTGCCAATGTCTGCCTATGTTGTGGAATACACTACCAATGTTGGACAAGGCTGGTTTAAGTAGTCCATATCTGAACATAATGCAACATGGTCATATGTGCACAACTGGCCCCTAAACAGTCTGTTGTGCTCACTATGAAAATTTAAAGCAGTGATAGGACTAAAGCCCAGGATACTGTCCACCACAGTGAAAGTACTGAACCAGTACACTATATGGTACTACAGTGTTAGGTCAGTATGAAAGTATGTTGACAACTGTATGCAAAGTATCCCATGCAAACCCTGCAGGCACAGTATAATCCCTGTTGTGTTCAGACATGAAGCAGTTGGCCAGTAAGTACACAACATGACACCCAACACACAACCATAAACGTGAGATATTGTTGAAGTTCACACTCATCCACAAATGTGGTGGACTGCAGAGTTCAACATATGGAAAGCTCACACTGGGCATGCTCGCACACTTTGATAAATGAGACATATGTCAGACAACATGCCATGGAAAGGCTGAACTGGGCATGCTCACACACTTAGGCCATATCTCAGTTTAGCAGTTGGCCACACATATCTGGTATTTGTACATGTTATTCCAGGAACCAACCACATTACAGCAATCTGCCCAGTGCACACAGTTAAATGACTACAGAGACATAAGTGATATAGTGGATCCCTCTCATATTCAAACATCTTCCGCAGATACACAAGTTGTTCATAGAAACAGGGAATGCTATGGCAATAAAGACCTGCAAACAGTCTATCAGCAACAAATATTGTGCATCTGACAATTAAACATATGGGTGTAGAGGTCAATACTAGGCTGTTTGCCCTAGGGAATGAAAGCTTAGCCAGAGTGTGCTTGGCGTCTGCATCCCCAGTACAGTAGGCTACTGTGCCACTGTAAAGTAGGTCACATAAGGCACCGTTTGAGGCTAGTGTGCTGTGCCTCCATCAAGCAGGGATGCAGTGGAGATCCCAGGGGTTAAATTTGCTATGCCACATCCATGTTGTTGGTGTGTGCTGGAAGAGGGTTAGTGAGGACCTCTAACAGTAAATGGGCGTCAATAACAGACTGAGGGGAGCCTTATCTGCAGTGTCTGGACAATTTCACTGTCAACACATTGTCATGATAATTATGAGGGATTGAAGTGTCGTGCCAGTACTGTTCAGAGATGTCCTCCCTCTGTGGGCTACTGCTCTGCAATGTATTAGCTCACTCCGTCTGTTGGACAGCTCATATATGACTGGTGTACACCTGACAGGGTGTCCTGTTGTGGAGGAGTCATGGGTATATTTGGGATAGCATGATCAATGCAAACCTTCCACATGCTCAAAGAATGCAATTGTCAAGGATTATGCAGAGTGGCCTGTATACTCCCCCAGCATGGGTCCTTTGAAGTCTTCCACCCCAGTCTATACAAGTGCAAAGTCTGCTTTTGATAAATACACTTTGTTTGCAGTGACAACCTTGCTTGGGGGTGGGGATGGGATATGGATGTCCAGGGAAAGGTGGGTATGGTCAGATATCAACAATGGTGGTCTACCTCTGGTGTGGAACAGTGAGTACCCATGCTGCAGATGGTCAGGTGCAATATGTATTCCCCCTTGTGGCTGTGGTGAGTGGTCCTGCCATAGCACATGGACTCACAAATTGTAGTGGCTGTAGGCTAATGTTGTAGAGGCCTGAGTAGTTCCCACACACAATATACCTGTACCTGACTTTAACAACTGGAATGGTGTATGTGAACACCTTCATATCTTGGCACTGTTCCCAGGGAAGCAAAGTGTGTGTCCCGGATGTGGGAGGGGTGGTCTGAACTGGTTGTGTTGTGTGTTACAGGTCCTGTGGTCAGGAAGCATGGTATAAAACATAACCTGCCAGTGCTGATGTGCATATCTGACCCTGAAGTAGGTGGCTGCAAATGCATATATATGCTATCCCCCACCTCACAGGTAGTAATAGATGTACATACCTCTGTATAAATAATGATGTCAGCACCCTATAAATACTGCAGGTGCAGACCAGATGCCCAGTAATTCGGATAGTGTGCTCTGCTAATGCGTCTCCCTCAAGTGTCATAATATAGTTAGGTAGGGGTTTGAATCCTGCAAATGCTCAGTGTGTGTGTGTGTGGGTGGGAGGGGTTGGTGTGTGTGCAATTCTGTGTGAGAGAAATGTCCCTTTTGGCAACTAGGAGAACACACTACAGGATGCACATTCCCCTTTCTAAACACTGATGATGTCAGCACCCTATAAGTACAGCAGGAGAAGAGAAACCTCCCAATAATGCGAATAACACGCTCCGCTAATGCGTCCGTCTGGAGTGTCATAACATAGTTAAGTAGGGGTTTGAATCCTACAAATGCTCAGTGTTTGAGTGAGGGGGGTTAGTGTGTGTGAAAGAAATGTCCCTTTTGGCAACTAGGAGAACACACTACAGGATGCACATTCCTCTTTCTAAACACTGATGATGTCAGCACCCTATAAGTACAGCCGGAGAAGGGAAACCTCCCAGTAATGCGAATAGCGTGGTCTGCTAATGCGTCCATCTCGAATATCATAACATAGTTAAGTAGGGATTTGAATCCTGCAAATGCTCAGTGTGTGTGGAGGGGGGTTAGTGTGTGTGTAATCTTGTATGAAAGAAATGTTCCTTTTGGCAACTAGGAGAACACACTACAGGATGCACAATCCCCTTTCTAAACACTGATGATGTCAGCACCCTATAAGTACAGCCGGAGAAGGGAAGCCTCCCAGTAATACAAATAGCATGCTCTGCTAATGTGTGCGTCTTGAGTGTTATAACGTAGTTAGGTCGGGGTTTGAATCCTGCAAATGGCAAGTTTGGGTGAGGGGGTTAGTGTGTGTGCAATTCTGTGTGAGGGAAATTTCCCTTTTGGCAACTAGGAGAACACACTACAAGATGCAAATTCCCCTTTCTAAACACTGATGATGTCAGCAACCTACAAGTACAGCAGAAGAGGGCAAATCTCCCAGTAATGCAAATAGCACGCTCTGCTACTGCGTCTCTCACTACTGTCATAGCACAGTTAGTTATGGCTTTGAATTCCACACATGCCACGTGTATTTTGTCACACAGAATGCCCATGTGTGTGGGTTGTTGTTCACAATAATGCATGACATCGATTAAACCAGTAATGGCAATGGACACTGATGATGTATGGGTGTGCCAAATACACATATGTACCTGTGACCTTCAATAGTTCCCATGTCTGACGCCTGCCACATGTGAATACATGGTATTTGCACTGGATAACATTATGACTGTGGTCTTCTGTGCGGGTGCTGCATGTGGTATGTGTATATACAGTGTGAGTTGTATATGGTATCATCCTAGCAGTGAGGGATACACTTCTGGTCTGGGGCATATAGTCTACATGTTGTTGATGAACAGGTGTTGCATGTTTTCACCTGTTGTGGGAGTGGTAACAAGTTGTTCCATAGCAATGCAGTGACTACATGCTAGGAACCTTTCAGCTAGGGTGTTGTAGCTACAGTAATTCATCAGCATTCAGTAATACTTAGCATTCTTGGTGAGGGTATGATGCCAACCAAGGTCAGGGTCATACCAGCCTGTGCCACATGCTCAGAGAGCCCTTCTATGTTCCCTATCATGTAGTCCAGGGAGGTACATCACAGATCAGCCATAGTGACATGGACAATGACTGAGTCATATGTGTCCATGCCTCTGACTGACCTGTATGCTTGTGTTATGTGGTGGACCATAGTGCCCCACGGGCATATCACTGTGACCTTCACCTCGTCCAGCCTGGTGAGCAGGACCTCACTGTACCGGACAATAAAGGTACCTAACACAACTGTAGCAGGTGTGTTGGCTAGCCGTACAGGCTGTGACTGTTTGGCACACAGGATTTGTGTGCTATGTGTTGCACGTGCTGTGTTCTGGCTTAACGTATGCCTGTGTGCCAGCTGCAGAGGTGTCTGCTGCTCAGGCAGGATGCTATTCTGAGGCTCCATGAATGCCCCAGTGTGTTCATGTGTTTGGATTGCTGTCAGTGTAGGTCTACATCAGACTGGTATTGTAGTCACTGTAGTATTTTATGCCACCTGACAGGTTATGCCAGTACTGGGTTCAGAGTGCTTAGTCCCCAGTTTGGCTATGTGATTGCATCTCATACATGTGTTGTGCATCCATGTGTAGGGGAGAGGGTTGACTGTGTACATGTGGCAGCTGTGACATTGCCACATGACTAACATATTCCACAACTGTACCATAGAGGTGACTGACAAGTGACCTTTGCACATGCTACCATAGTATTGTGATTGCCATGGTGATTAACAGCACATAGGGCCAATGGGGAACAAGGTACAGAAGGTGAGTATGTGAGGGTGTAGTGCCTGTGATTAGTTAGCACTGGCATATATAACTGCATACGTGGTCAAATGCCAGGAAAGTCATATGCAATGTTTCACAGGCAACGTACATGTGAACAGGACAAACAGTGACGTTCTGTCAAGTGAGACATGGACATACATATAGTAAGCTATGCAGATGTCACTAGGAGTCCACAGAAGCTCTGTAAATCTGCATTGCAGGTGGGATCAGTGTTCCAGGGTAACTGCAAGCAAACATGCATGCAAACAAAGCTACAGTAAGCAGGGCTGCATGTAGTCCATTGTACAACAAACAAGCTGTACCACTTCCAGTAGGTCACAGTGCAAATATGCAGGCACTATACACATGTACATGGAAATACACAGGTCAGATGGCCAGGGTCCAGTCTCAGCACACAAGTGTACAGACCATGTACCGTCAGGATGTACAATAACCGGATGGAAACCCAGGTGCTCATACCTGCAGTAATACACATGTCAAATAACAGACACTGAGCCTTCACTCAGTGCTTCCATACTTAGTAGGATGTATGCTACCTGTCCTGCCACCACAGTATCCCTGACATTTATGGGGACTCTCCCTCCTGTGAAAGTTAGTTTTGTGTGTTGGGGCTGTCTAGCATGGTATGAGATGTGAGCTTGCAGTGCTAGGGTGTTCCTGTGTGTCCTGTACCAGTCGTGTAGTACTGCACACATATCAACATCCTCAAACATCCTCATTGCAGAGTCCAGTGTGGGCAACATGCCACTTGCAGTTTACATGTCCATCATTGCGTATAAATACTTTCATTACCTTATCCCCTGTGCTACCTATGTATGTGGCCTTCTGTTGATATCCTTACCACCAGTATGCAAACATGTGCAGATGATACACTATGGTACTTACCATGGGTGTAGAAAACAGTACAAGACAATCATACCCTTACTGCATTAGGCATGCTGGGATATACCTACAATTATATCAGCACACAGTACTGTTAACAACATGATACTATTGCTACACGCCTATGTAGTCACCCTGTGCATCAGCAACATGTTAACCTGTACCTGCACTGATGTTACAGATTGCAGGAGGTGGCACAGTTTCATCATATGCACAGGGTGTGAACTTGGTATACCTGAGTCTGTCACTGATACCACCAATTGACATGTATGTGTATGTGTGTTGGTGAGGGACAGCAGTACAAGGTGGGACTATGTTGATGCAGTGTGTGCATGTATGCGGTAGCCCTAGGTGTTGTCAATTCGCATGTGTGTGTATGGATGCACACAGTTCCACCTCATGGCTGCCATATACCGGTGTTTGTGGATAGCCACAGACTGTACCTGCCAGGTCATACAGATCAGTGTCTCTGGCCACGGACACGGTACCTGTGCCTTGCAGGGGTGCTACGGACCGTATCTGGTACCAATCCAGACTGGGTACTGTCATCAGAAGCAGGTGTTCACTGACTGGACACAGATCCCTGTTGGGCCTGCCCAGAGCCACGTGCACATGGTCTCCTGGGACGGTCTGATGACAGCACAGACCCAGCATTGCTGGGGCTGCTGCTGGCACTACGGGGGCGGGCATGGCCCTTTTGACGTCCGCGACGACTGCCAGCTGCTGCTGTTGCTGGCATACGCCCACGTCGATGCTTCAACCATCCACCATTGCCCTGGCTGATGGACATGTAGTTGTGGAACTGATCTAATATGTCCCCACAACGTCTGTCTATGACATCGGTGAAATTATGGATGGCAGCCGCAATGTCACGCATACTGTCAGTCATGGCTGTGCGACATGCTGTCAGCTCCCTCAGACCCTGTCTGGTGTACTGTTCCATATGTGACTGTGCCTGCATGACAGCCCGAAACATAGCTGAGGTAGTAAGACCTCTGTGGGCACGTCTGACAGGGGCAGTACGCCCACGGATGCTCCCACGAGAACCCCTGGACATCTGTCTGTGTGGTACCATCTCAGGGCCTTGCCCATGGCTGCTGTGTGGGGAAGCATGTGCCACAGATACCACATTACCCTGGTCAATGTCCACTGTATCCTGTCCATCACCTAGGGACATTGGTGACAAAGGGTGTATTGGCAGGATGACTGTGCGCATTGATGGGGTTGACAGCTGTGTACTGTCAATTGGCTGGCCAATGACGGACCCTGGCACACCTTCCTGTGCCATTAAACAGATGCCATCATTATCAGTACCCATGGCACCTGATTCAGGTTCCCTGCTGCATGACACCAGAGCAGCACCAGAACCTGTGAGAGGGAAACAGGGAACACAGTTTACAAAGTCTACACAATGTTACCAGTAATGCACACATGCACACATGCACAGGTACACACATGCACACGTGCACACATGCACACGTGCATACATGCACACATGCACATGTGCACACCTGCACACCTGCACACGTGCACACATGCACACGTGCACACGTGCACACATGCACACATGCACAGGTGCACACATGCACACATGCACACATGCACACAGTTGCACACATGCACAGGTGCACACATGCACACAGTTGCACACTTGCACACAGTTGCACACTTGCACACTACTCAGTATGCAAGATATCAACACACAGACACAGATACACCTGCATGCATACACAGAGCACTACTAAGTGAGCCTAATATTACTATTACTATCAAGACTATTAAAGGTATTGTTAATACACACTCACCAGCATGGATAGGCTGCATTGCTGTTACACCAGAGGGACCTGCAGAAGTGAGGAAATTAATGTCAGTGGGCACAACTGTGCCATTGTTACTGAGTATGATACAGGTCAGTAGTACAACAGTTGCCTTTCACAGGTCAGCTGCTGATATGGAGAATATCACACTTGCACATTAAATACTATGATGACAGCTACAAACCAAGGAAACACCTCACACATGCATTAACTACCAGTGTACACAACAGTCAACTATACATATGGCATATTATCTGCACGCTCATAGTCTTGGTGCTGTGTGGCTCCAGCCTCCATCATAATGCAGGTCTGCTGCTGTTGTTGTTGTTGGTGGGCAGGAGCCACAACACTTATGAGTAGTCCCTCCAGTCTGGTGAGTGGGGGATGTGTAGCCACCCCACCACCTGTGGCAACCTGTTGCCTGTGGATATCCGACACACGCTGACGGACATTTCTGATTAAATCACTGCAGTGATGTCGTACCTGCTCATATGTCCTATTATGCGTGCCTATGTCATTTACCCGACGGACCAGGTCTTGCCACAGTGCAGCCCTCTCCCGCTGATTCTGGCTGGTGTGGGAAAAGAGTATTGCATAATCCTCCACCAGGCTCTGGTGTATTTCCTCATCCTCAGCTGCAGAGTACGCTGGATTGCGCTGGTGAGCCATGGTCCTGAAAAAGGAAATAACATGATATCAGCAAAATATGTCAGCAGAATTTGGCACACATACTACACATGCTACTCGACTGCTGTGATACAACATATCTCACATATATAGCATCTGTTTGTCTATTGGTGGATACACATGTAAATGGCCAGGTATCACTGCTTAGCCAACAACTGTGCAACAGTACCTGGCACACTCCATACGACATACTACCAAACCCCAGCAGTCAGAACACTGATTCAGGTCCAAAGTACATCCTCACTCTGGGGGTTTGTATCGAGGTACTGTATGGGATACATCATCAACTACTGTGATCTGACCACAAACTAATTGCCCTGGATATACATATCCCACCTCCACCACCAGCACAAATGACTACAGTGAATAACATTTCAAATGCAAACTTTACACTTCATAACACTGAGATGGTATCCTTTAAGCCCACTGGGCCAGTGGAAGACACAACCCACAATGCTGACTCCTTCACAAATGATTTCTATGGACATCTCCGACAATGCATGGATCATGCAATCCCATATAAGACCAAGACACTCTCCACAAAGGGAAAGCATCCTGTCTGGTGGACCCCAGCCATAGACAGATTGTGTAACTAAAGATGGAAGCTACTGCAAGACAGAGCATAATTCCATAAAGGGAAGGCATGTCTGATCAGCACTAGTAAAGAGCTATTTTCTCTCATACAAACATCCATGGGCGACTTTGAGAGGGAAATCACCGGGGACACTACAGATAACCACAAGGCCTTCTTCAGTTATGTTAGAAACCTGGTCAGAAACCCTCCAATATGCTCATAGTTAGTACACAACAACAAATAATTCACTGAACCCACAAATATTGGCAACATTGTGGCAGACAGGTTCAGTGCAAGTTTCCTCCCTCCCTCTCCCCCAAACTAAGACATACTTATCCCAGCTGAATGTAACCTCCCTGTCATCACAGATGTCCAGGTGAGAGCCGCCATCAGAAAAGCAGAAAACACAGCATCAATGGGACCTGATGGTATCCCTGGTTGCATGCTACATGAACTCCAAGAGGAGCTAAACACACATATAGAAGTGCTATGTAACACTAGCCTGACTACAGGATATGTACCTGTACACTGGCGTACAGCAGCAGTGGTTCCACTCCACGAAGGAGGCACCTCTACATACCAATACAATACAACACAATACAATACATTACAATACAATACAATACAATATGCTATTGCCCCTGGGACTACAGCAGCATACTGTTCTGCTACCCTGACCATTTTGACACATGTGATGTGATGGTACCTGCTGCTGTCAAACAGTTACACAGGGTGACTCATATGGCATATTACCTATCTGACTAACATTCAGCAGGGGTATGTGTGACATGTACTCATGGGGAGTCTTGCTTCTTAACACTGTGTGGTTTATTGCAGGGTATGTCTTCTCTGTGGGTAGGAACCTGTACCTCCGCCATGTGCTCTCTACTGCGGTGTCAAGGATGACACACAGCAGTCATTTAGGTTGTGGCTGGTGTGAGGTGTTACTATGGTTGTTGGACATCTGTCATGGGTGTGACTTAAGTATGTAAATCCAGAAGTGGTAACCTCTATGTGGGTAGTATGTGTGTACTCTGTGGTGTTGTCAGTCACTGTGCATTGGTAATGTGTTTGAGTGCATTGTCACAGTGTTGTACATGCCACTGTGTCCTTCTCCATATCTGTAGCTGTCATGTGAGGTACATACTGTGGCAGCCATTGTGTGATGTGGAGGGGTACACTGACCTACATGTCCATAGCTGACACACCATGTCTGCTGACACATACCATGTGCAGGTATTCCAGGAATAGTGTGCCACTGTGACTATCATTGGGGGGACTATTGTACACATTTATGACCCTGTTCACCCCTGACACATGCAGTGGTGGGCAGCCAATCATATATCTGGTGGTTACTGGTGTAGGTGATTTGAAATGGGGTATGGTACTCCAGTTTCGACACTGGTGTTCACTCCATGCCTTTGTCACCAGGCACCTGTTGCAATACATCTGTACACATGTGCCTCACTCAGAATATATATACATCTCTCTCTCTCTCTCTCTATATATATATATATATATATGTATATATATATATATATATATCTATATGTATATATGTATATATATATGTCTATATATATATATATATATATATATATATATATATATATATATATATATGTGTCTGTATACATATACACATATATATATATCGATGTACATATATTGCTATAGATATGGAGAGGGGAGTGTGACAGAGAGGGGTGAGAGTGACAAAGGGGGTGGGACAGGGGGAGTGTGAGATCGTCATATACAGTCATATCTGTAGATAGTTAGATCTGTCTGTCTATGTATATGTATCTACATATATCTATATCTGTATGTGTGTATTACATATATATGTTTCTACATATTCTATCTATCTACATCTGTCTATGTATTCCTACATCCCTCTCTATGTATGTATACATATATGCATATTATATATATATATATATATATATATATATATACATACATACATATATTGACATACATACGTATCCATATGATAGATAAGTATATCAACATGTTTGTTTACAAAACTCTATACACACACTAACATACTGCTAAACATACATAACTGTGAAACCTACTTTGTACATTGCACTACAACCTACATTCAACCTACATTGATATGTGCACATAGATGCCCTCACATACATATGCATGTACAGCCTTCACTGATAGTTGCTGTATGTCCCCTGCCCTATGCACATCTTCATATACATATGGATACAGACCAATGACACATATGGAGGGTTCACAGTATGTAGACTTTTAAAGCATTACTTTACATTACCTGTGTTTGTCACAGCTGCTTGCATTGCCATTTGGTTTGGTGTCCTGCTGCTGCTCCAGTTGGCAGATGTCAGCTTTCGAGTGGGTTTTGATGACTGCTTTTGTTTGTGTATGTTTTTTTTTTCTCTGTCTCTCTCTCTCTCTCTCTCTCTCTCTCTCCCCCTACCTCCAGAGGGAGCAATGAAAGTATTGCATGTGTGGACTGGGAGTACAGCATGCTTTTGTAGGTATCTACATATGTCCATGTGATGGCCTCTGCACCAATTGTTAGCCAGCATTTGCTAATTGCATGCAGCCAGTTGTGTACTGATTGCAGTTCTCACTGTGATTCCAGGACAGTGCTATAAAAAGGTATGTGAGATAGGCATAGCCCTTTCAGAGTTTAAGGGCAGGGACCATGCTGGTATGCTGTGGACACTGTTCTGTGAGTGTAAAGGTTAGTATCTCTCTCATATTTCTGGCTGTGTTGTAGATTAACATTTCTCTATTCATTTCTCCAGTTTCCTGTACTAAGTGTGTATGTACACTGACACCTACGACTACTACTACTGTTAATGTGGGTGTGTGTGCTTTCCTGTGTGACATGTGGTGTAACTGGTATATAGCAGTGGCTCTTGCACTTTGTTGCTATGACTTCAATATTTGCCCTTTACATTCACTACTTGTATGCCTGCTAGGTGTCTTGACTGTAGTGTGTTGCTGTGGCTTTCCTGTTTTCCATGTACATTCACACCTTGGAATGCTTGCTATATCTGCTAGGGTGTTACTGCATGCAGTGTGGTCTGGCCATGGTGTGGGCCTTGACATCTATTAGGGTATTTGAGTATGCTGCTGAGCAGGCCCCAGAGACTCTCAGGTGCATCTTTTATCTGCCTCATGGAATGGTACATATCAGTGGGGTACACCCATTAAATTGCCTAGTATTCTGCAGTTGTGATTGTGGGCTAGCATGAGCATATGTATTACTACACTATTTCCGACTTGCAAGTGGTGCATACTTTTAGTACTTCATAGTTACCATTGCATGTGTTGTAACACCTTTCTGCCTACTGTTTGTACATTTCACAGGGAGACTGTGGGCCATCCCTGTAACTCAGTCACTGTTGCTATGTCTAGGCTCTTAACTATTCAAATATGGCAGTGTCAGACCTCTCAAGTGTACAGATATTTGCAGGATGTCCACATTTTTGCCTCATATTTCGGTCCATATCTCATAAACAGCTTTTTCTGGCAAATCACTCTGGGCTCAAGTCAGACTATAGTGACAAACATTTCAGTTTCAGACTTCATACCCTTCCAAACATCCAACATAATGCAAAACCTGTTACTCTCTCAACTGTCTAAGTTTGTTGGAGCAATATTTTGAATGTGTCCCTGTTTTTGGGCCTTTGCTCCACATTTTTTATTACCTAGTCCGGATGTGTTGCTGTAAGAGGTTGTGGGGTATGGGCAGTGATTATCCTGCTGTGAGTATGTGTGTGGCTTGCAAGGTGCTACAGTGACATTATTACCTACTAGCTACCAACTAGCATGGCTGTTTCTGTTCACACACTACTATTATAGAAATCCACTACATTTGACAGTAAATATACATGACATGCTTTGTGTACTACACATCATATATTCCCTTTACATTTATTCCTACTATTACATGTTATATTTATTGTAGCACAATGTTCTTCTATAACAATTGAGGCTTAGTGGTAAGTCATGCAGACTACTGTTTCCAAGGTCCTGGGTTTGGGACTGACAGTGGGATTTTATTTTGCTTTTGAGCAGACTACAGGCCTTGTCATTCAGAGTGACTAAGGCACTTTTAAGCAGTTGTAACCGGGTTAGCGCTGGTTTGCACGGAGCTCACGCATGCGCACTGGCATTCAGCTCTGCGCACACCCGCTTACAACCGCTTAAAAGTGCTTACTCTTGCGCACACCCGCGCTAATTTTTTTGAAAGAAATGAAAATGGGGAGACAGGAAAGTGGTGAAAAAGGGGTCACAAAGAGGGCAAGACAGTAGGGAAACAAGTTCGGGTTTTGCAGGAGGGATGTAGGTAAGGCCCATAGCTGCCCATTTCTTCATCAGCAACAGCTGTGCATATGTTTGTAATTTGTTGTGACATGTGAAACCTTCCACCCCTGAGAGAGGTGTAAGGACAACAATAATACTTATTGTACAGCCAATTGTAATTGACAGTTTCCATGTCCAGCAGACATGTGTGCGAAATGGGCAGCTATGTATGGGGCGTAATTTTTTTGTGGGTACAGAGTGCCCTTTTTTTTTTTTTTTTTTTTTTTTTTTTTTCAGGTGAGAGTGGTATGTCAGGTACAGGAAGTCGGTATAGCTGGGGAGGTAGGTTGGGTAGGTTAACAGTCAAGACAAACAAGATGCATACAGGGGCGGTGTATGACACATGTGGGGGGGGTTACAAAATTGATGGGGACGGATGTTTGGATATCTAGAGCCCATGAGCCCACAGATGGCAACAGTGGTACTGATATCCCCACCCGTGGGCAGCTGCCACTGTGCCTTCACTGCCCAAGACAGGGCTCTGCTGGGGGCTGTGAAGGGCGGGCAGCAGGCACGCCCGTTAGTTGTGCCACCCATGCCTCAAGCTGGCGTAGGGGCCCAAGAACAGCTTCCCGGATCTCCCTACGCACCACAGTCCGGACATTACGGAGGGTGAGTGGATGTTCTCCTCCGGCCACACTTGCAGAGGGGGGATGAGCCCCATCCCTTGCAGCGCTTCCACCTGCAGGTGGCACAGGGCCACTGGAGGAGGGTCCGGCCTGGGCACTACTGCCAGGTGCACTCGCCAGCTGAGGAGGGAGAGGTGGGTCCGCTGGAACCCGCCTTCCCTGTCATCCTATGTTTTGCATTATGTCATGACAGTTTGGGTTAGTAACGTACAATACCATTCACAATTAGTTGTAACAGCATGCATTAGTATTCCCATTAACCAAACACCCAGATATTCAAACCATTGAACAGCAAGCATAACACATGCATATTTTGAACAGCAATACACAATCCAACAACATGCAGGGTTGATTGATGGCAATAGGCCATCAGGTTTGGATGTATGAACAGGGCAGATGCATCAACGTACATGCAAATATGTATGAACCAACAGTACAAATGTCCAGGGGTGTTAATTGTGATTGCACATACCAATTTCACGTGGAATGGATTATATGTGGTTATAGGGTAGGGTGAAGAAAATTTAATTAACAACTTCAAATACCAATACATAAGCTGTACATTTCTAATAGCTGCAGATATATACACACTACAGTTCTGCCTACAGTTTCCTATGTGATAACTACTTCAAGTTGGTGATAGGAAAGTTACTGCTACATCAATATACATTTTCATTTTTATTCATACACATTCATATCTGGCTCTGTTCAGCTACATCATCCTGCTACATTTGCTTTATATAGCTATAGACAACTGTGGATGTTTGGTATTTCAGACAACCATACTATCTGCATATTGCAGACCGAGAGCAACATATCCAGATTTTGGGATACATATTCCAGCTGTGGTACCATTTTCAGCACATGTTAGTGTTTGGTTCTGCCTGTCACATTCATTTCATTCTGTACTGACTGCAGTATACTTTATTCAGGAGTTAGTGCTACTTTATTGGTGGATTCATAACTCTTTCTCACACTCTCTCACTTGTTTTATTTTTACAATTCAGGATGGTACTTAATTCTAGGCTTTATTGACATGTTTTACCTGTAGTTCTAACAATCCTTTCCAACAGTCTCACTTCTGTCATGTTTCTGTATTTCAACAGGGATATATTTCACATATGTGTTTTACTCAGCTTCTGCAGCTGTACTTTTCAGCCTGCTGCAGGTTATGTACTATTATATTACAGGTGGGACATCTTTATTTCAGACTTGTTTCATTTTTATGTTTTGATTACAGGCTGCATCACACTTTTGTAATCAAGCAATACTTGCAAACCGTCTTACACATTTTATTAATTAGTGACTACACTGCACTCTTTTGCTAACTGTCATACTTATATATTTATTTACAGTTACAGGGAGAGAATTACTGACCTGCCTGGTGGCGCAACCATGCCAGCCTATCGCCATAGGCTCTACGGTTCGCAGAACGGACAACTGCAGCTGTAATATAAATAAAGTAATATTGGAATACACATCTCCATAATATCAGCTAGTTTAATTTCTTACATAAATAATTAGATGTAACTTACTCAGTAGTGGGGTGTTGGGCATTTGCCGGGCCTCCTGGATCCAACGGTTCAGTTGGTCCTGCTTCCATCTCTTCAGGTCTGCATGGTGGTGACGGACATGCTCACCAGTCCTTGGTATCCCTGTGGCACTGGTGAGATCATGAGCCAACCGGTCCCATGCCTCAGCCCTATATGCTCCCCACAGGACCTGGCCCTGCATGAGTTGGGCCTCATGATTGTGGACACGGAGCCAAACCATATATTTGGACTCCTCAATGCCCCACCTCTGTGCTCAAAAGCAACTACCCTCACCTACACCTGACATTCTGGCTGCAAGTCGGTTCTACAATCGGTTATGTTGTGTATTCCCGCCTATGGGGTTTATATATGCCGTTTTTCCCGCACTTATCTGTGATTGGCCAATTTGGAATTGTATCAGCTTCACAAAACCTGCTTTGTCATGCTCATCTTTCTATTCATTCCTATATATATGCTCTTACTGCATTTCTAAGTGCAACTGTCATGACTTAGTGGTTCAGTACCTTGACTATGGTGCATGGTATCCTGGGTTCGAACCTGGCCACTGCTTTTTATATTTTATGACTGTCTACACAGGCTAGGAGGTGTGTCTGTGTAAAGGCAATTTTGTTACAGCTTGCTCAACGTTGCCCATCGGTTAGTTTGTTGGCGTGGCGCACAGCTCCGCGCAAATGGGGTACGCTGGTTTACGCGTCATTTGGCTGTCAGCATGCATATTACGCTCAGCTCAGCTATGGGCACACAGTTTCAGCATGTTAAACCACTGCTCACCTACGGGCACTCATTTTACACCTGTTAAACCACTGCTCACCTACGGGCAGATGTACTCAACTTGTTAGACTGTAGCTCAGCTATAGGCACATCTGACATTTTTTTTATTTTATTATCTCACATTTCTTCAAAATATATGGCCCATTTCATTACATTTTACATAAAATATAATTTTATATGTGTACAGATATGTCAGGGACTTGTTTCGTGCTTATTTCACTAAAAATAAAAATTGATGTTGGGGGGGCTTGAACCATGACTGCCTGCTCTTCAGCCAACGTCTCTACCGCTACGCTATTACTTCTTGGCTTACTTTGCATATTTAGTTCTTATATGCTTTTCCACTGACTGCTAACTGTAGCTAAGCTACGGGCACGCCCGCGCAAACGAGCGCACTCATGGGCAAACATCTTTACAACTTAAAAAAAAATATATAAGATGTTCATTTATACATTTTATGTTCATAGTCTGTGGGGGCATGTGTTGTGTTGTGTTTATTCACATTTACACGGACTCTGTCATGGGGGTTTACTTTCGGGACTTTTACTCTTCTGGAGGCGTGTCCGTTTGCAGGGCTCGGCCTATGGACACACCCCCTACTGTCTTCCATGGACCGTGTTAGCCTTAGGTGTGATTCAGCATGCCCCCATGCATATGCATGACATGCTGATGTCACACCGTTTAACTGCAGCCTCCGTGTAAGCCTTGTAACTCTTACACGGAGGCTTCGTGAATCCTGCCCATTGTTGATTGAATATTCTGGGCAGCTCATACAATATGCAGAGAATCAGGGCTTATCTTATTGGTCGTATGTGCATTTATGTTTCTTTATTTCCAAACTGTACATCGCATTTCGTGAGGTAAATGAAATATTCACATACATGAATTCACTAAGACATTGTAAATGTACTTGCTTCATACAGAACTAATACAGACAACTTATTTTTTGCACATCTTTGAGAAGTTAACATTGAAAATCTATATAAATAAAAGTACTAAATATTTTGTAATGTGTGACTCTGTACAACTCACTTAACCAGATAGTGTTCCTGAGTTGCACATGTAAAGGGATTCATGTTCAGTGATTTCACTCTGTCGATAAACGAATAAAAGAAAGAAGTACCGTTCTAGAATGCTCTGTTTATTACCTATATCAAACATGGGGGCTAATACTTCAAATGTTTAATTAACTAGACCTACTGTTCTGAGAACTTCATCATAAATCAATTGAAATAACATTTTTTTATATGAAAACGTATGCAGCCTTTACTGGCAATGAGCAGTCCAACATAAATCTAGTGATTTGAGATAAAGTGGACTTTATGGCACGATAGTTATGATTGATGACAAGAGTAGCACTGAAGGAAAATATTTCAATTAAAGTCTTGAAGAACATAACTGAGAATCCAAAAAGGCAAAACTGAAAACTAATACTTTGTCATAGGTTTCCCTGGCATGTCATGCTCTTTAGTAACCTTACAGCTAGATAACCTGCACGGATGGCAAGTGCAAGGCTCCATGAATAAGTCAATTTGCTTGGTGATGTTTGGACCTAGTCATTCTGTATGCTCTAACCGTCCAGCAACATATCGTCACATTTTGTAATTTAAAATACCGAATATGACATCTATATATGACAGTGCATAATTTAACACTTATCTTCCTAGGCTATTACAATGTAAGCTCTTTCATGTCAGAATAAGAAAATTCTTAATTATAAGTAAGAACCTATGCATATCGAAAGATTGTTACTCATGTTTTAAGGCGCATTATACCATTCTTATCATCAGTATGATAGCAAGGTTAATATCTAACATAAATGTTTTCAAGGAATTAAATTTTTCTGGTACATTATAATAACGAGGTCAGAATTAATGTAACACATTTTTTTAAGTATAATTCCATGATAGATATTAAACACATCATACTTTGTTATTTACAGTATGTGACATTTGAAAATTTTACGATTTTTAAGTGTCTGGTATCTTTTTTTCTTTCCTGTTTCTTTTCACAAAGTTCTTTCTTATTACTAGATCCAGTACTGATTTAATGTTTACAGGTTACAGAGAACTTACACAGTAACTGATTCATTGTTATGTTCATTTGTTTGCTGCTAGGAAGTGTTTGACTTTTATTTATTTACTTGGTCATTTTATTTTACATACTGATTTGTTTCCATTTGTGTTGGCTGTGCCTTAGGGAACTGCAGCATAATTTGCTCCAGCCATCATTGTTCTGATTTTCTGTCACTACTACGCAGCAATGCAAGTGTTGTGACTTAGTACAAGCAATGCAATGTGATTAATATTTCATTTTTGTTTCATACCAAGTTCTACACATACACTAAATATTCATTTAGCTCTTTTTATTGAATAAAAGGTAGTAAGTCTATAAGCATGAATTTATACTTTCATTTTTGATGAGGCAACAAAAAACATCAAATGAGTGCTGTTGGTACATTTTAATGAACTACCTAAAATACTTTGGAAACCAAACCAGCTTTCAAGTGACATGACTCTTCTTGTTTCTAATTTGTAGTGTTATATACTTAGCATTCTAACACGCTTGAATGATAGTCTTACATATAATTTTGTTAACCCATCCAGAGGTTTTTGTCCATTGTATATAAGGTGTCACTAGGGAGCCATAACGTTTGTCATTGGCTATGTGATCGATGTACAGAATATCAAACCTGAAAGAGTGTTGCTTCCTGTCATAGTGCAAATACTTAGAGGAAAGTGAGTTGCATTGTCTTCACTTTCTCCTACTTCTGCAAGTTTGTGTGATCTCAGAGTTGGTATTATATGTATACATAGGTCTACTTCAAAACATTGAATTACTATGTCATTGAACCACAAAACTTTTAGACCATAATGTTGAAAACACACAACAAAACTTAGAACAACAAAACCACATAACACAGCATATTTAAATCATTGCATCCCATAACATCGAATGTTGCAATGCACAAATTAGTAATACCCCCTCCAGCTCAAAAATAACTGAACCGACAGACACCCTTGTTTCAATATTTCTGCAGGGGAGCAAGTCCCCCTCTCCCATGTGGGGGTGCTGCACCTCCCACACCCCCAGCAAATTAAATATACCAACTCCAAGATTGCAGTACAGTGGAGACAAGATAAATTTCCCATTTCCCTCTGTATTGCAATCTCCTCTATTTTCCTGACAACATGTACATACAGCCAAAATAAAAACGTACTCCCCTACTCACTTATCCCATCACTTTCCACAACACTAACATGACTTCTTTCAAAATGATAAATTCATCACTCAAACACAACAATGCTTAACCTTTATCTGATAACCTTTTACTATACAACTTGAGAACTTATCTTAAACCGCAAAACATACCATCTGCCATGTTTGTTTACTACATACTTCAACTTCTTTAAGTGATACCACAACATTCACACTTTAAGCCATAACCATGTAACACTTTCGATGATATAAGACTCAACGATTTAAATTTTCATTGTTATGTAATTTCGATGTTCTAACTTTTCAGTGTTCTGAATTTTCGATGTTATGGTCTCAAGGTATTGTGGTTCAATGTTATAGTAGTTCAGTGTTTTGAAGTAGACCCATATACATACATGTACATATAGACTGTGTGTGGGCACATGGGGGTGTTTTAGATATTTTCTGTTTGAATAACTGCCTGTCAACTAAATAAGTTGCAATTATTCATAGTAGTCCTTTGTCACTAGTTACTCCTTTTTGCTGCCTTTATCTTAATTTATATAAATATAACATAGTTATTAAAACATATTTGCCATTTTTCTTGTAAATGTAATTGAACATTTTTAATTAGGTTTATACCATGCATTAAAGTGCTTTTTAAGTGTTTAAGCAACATTTTACATTGACGAGACCAAGGCCTATAAAGAAGTACTTACATTTCTTTTGATCTAGTAATGGAATAAAATGATATGCAGTTCTCCAGAACACTGGTGTTAAAGGGTAAATATTTAAAACATTAATTTGATTTGATATGACAGCTAAAGAATGTTCTCAGATACACAATCACACTATACTTTGAGGATACCCTATTAATGTACTAAGAATGATAAATATTAATTGCTTGAGATGGTCATTTTAAAATCTCCATTATATTAAGTCTTAAAATGAAGCACTTTGTCATTGTCCTATTAAAATTTGCTTGAGCATAGCTCTTTAGATTGGTTTCCCGCCATTTTAGGAAATATTTTCAGCATTTTGACACAAAATGCCTTGTGCACTTTTAAATATAGATCAGTAAATCATGCATTTTGTGAGGCATATTAATTAGGAATGTGACACACTGTGCAATGACTTGATAAATAATATCTGGACATAAGGATTGTGCTCATGTCATAACAAAGTTAAAGGTACAATGGAATTTCATTCTTTTTACCAGAATAGAAAACTTTCCCCAGGATCCAGCAAGCTCTGCATAGTGTGCAGGAATAGTGCAGGAGCTGCTGCACGCAATATGGCTGACGAGCGATCCAATAACAAGATCCCGGGACATGCACAAGTGCTCCTATACTATTTCTACATGGACACCACTCCTATATGCTAATTACCCCATTTGCTGGTGAAAACCATGCATATCAGGTGAATTAGCTATCCAGGAAGCAGTCAGGTGTCTGTGCAGGAATAGTGTAACCTGCAGAAATGTATTCGGTTACTAACCGAATACATTTCTCCAAATTACAAAAACGGAGGCATGACAGCTCCAAAGAAAGCATGTATTCAATGTAGTAGGCATGCCAATGGCCAATTATATGGCCATTGGCATGGGAAATTGTTGCAAAATTACAAAAAATAACTTTTATTTTTTTAGCCGATTTTGGCTGTTTAAGTATAGGACAGCGGTGTGCAAATGATCGGCCCGAAAATAAGAAAAAAGGTTGGAAATAAGCTTTTAAACCCAAATCAGCATTTTGCCATGATAGTCACTGCCATGCATAAGACAACAATATCTGGGAATAGTGTTTGCTAAATGGGAAGGCTCAGTGTGAGTGTAATAACTATGAATTAGCATTCTGTTTTATGCAAATCAGGGGACTGATACTGAATCACAGATTTCCTCTCAGTGTTAGCTTGCACCCAGTCGTGTAGGTGCAGCAACACCATGGTATAAGAGGTAGATGACTTCATAAGGGGGAGTGTCATGCATGCTGTAAGCTTACTGGAGCTCTGTGGCCCATGTTTTCCCTTAGCTAAGCACAGCTAAGGAAGGGGGGTATGTCTGAGGCTGCCTAGCAGTGTTTACATTGCCTAAACTGGTGTGAGTGCCACACACCGGGATTTAAACCCACACTGGCTATGCACGGTGCACCTTGGATCTTACACAGGAAAGCAATGGGAAGGGAAAACAGCAGTAGGAAGACAATCAGGAAGAACTAGCATAGCTGGCAGGTGAAATGTATCAGAATCAGCCAATTACACAGGCAGCAGCTCAGCCCAGCACACTACTATGAACTATGCAAACACCTTTCACTCTGTTTTTTCCCACAAACTCTACACCACCGCTGTACACAGATGAGAAAATTTTACCTGACAAAACTAACAAAATGTTAGGGGCTGCTGTTGCTCTCATACAGCAATATGTGAAAGAGACTGAGGGTGGTGATGATGTGAATGCTGATGACCAACCCACAGTGAGGAGGAGGAGAAGAGTGTACAGACCCAGGGTAACCTACCAGGGGCTACATGAGCTGGAGATAGTGGAGCGCTATAGGGTGGACAGGGACATCCTACAGCAAATTGTTGAGCTGTGCCGGCCACGCCTCACATTCAGAACCAACAGAGGGGAACACATCCCAGTGGATACAAGGTATGTATAGGGTTAAGAATACTAGCCACAGGTACCTTCCAAAGGCCAACAGGGGAGATCATGGGGATCTCACAGGCATCAGCATCCAGGGTACTCCACCAGTTCCTGGATGCCATGTCCTCACATGCCGGTGAGCACATATATTTCCTCAACACCCGTGAGGCATTGACCAGCAATATGCGTCTCTTCCACCAAATAGCAGAATAACCTGAGATAGTGGGTGCTATAGACTGCACGCACATACACATCAAAGCACCACCTGGCAAGCGGGGTAGGGTCTACATAAGCATCAAGGACTTCCCCTCCATCAACTGTCAGGTCATGTGCGATGCTCAGGGCATTATCTTGAATGTATGTGCTGGCAGCCCTGGAAGCTATCACAACTCCCACATGTGGCATATGACACAGCTGTAACAAAATTTTGCCAATGGGGACATCCCATATGGCCACCTAGAGGGGTTTGCTGGTTACGCACTGGAGCCATAGCTGATGACACCCATCAGAAATGCACACACACCCAAACAAGAACTCCATAATGAGGCACACGCACAAACCAGAATCATAATAGAGCATGTGTTTGGGATGCTCAAGTCATGGTTCTGCTCCCTGGAGATATCCGGTGGAGCCTTGCAGTACTCTCCAGCTACGTGTACACAAATGTTCATTGTATGTGCCATGCTACACAATATGATCCTGTGGAAACAGCTGCAGCAGGAACAGCATGGGCATGGCCACACAGCCCCCCACCATTGCCAAGGCCATCACTGGCAGAGAGGGACTTGGAGGAGGAGCAACCTGAGCCTGCCCCAGAAGGCAGAAGGAGGCATGCCCAGTATGCCCAGGCTTTGGCAAAAAGGCAATGCATAGCACATATACTGACATGGTAGGGACTCAGGGAATGACACCTCTCTCTGACTCACACATACAGTAAAAGGGATGGCAAACATGACACTGCCTATGCTTTACTATGTATAGGGAGTGTACTATGTGCACCCGACATAGTCAGCCCTCCAGCACCATCCTCAATGCTGGCACAGCCACAAGGTAAGTCACTCTTCCTATCAATTGCTGAATGGAGTAGTATGTTCTGATAGTCGTATCTATGGTATGGATGTGAGCATGCAAGGGAATCGGGTTGCTGAATGGGATGGCAGCAGATAGTGGACACCTATATGGGCAGCATGAAATCTATAACAAATACTAGTGTCAACAAAGTAGGCAGTACTAGACAAGGTGACAAATCCCACTGCAGTACATGTGGTGGCCCAAATGTGTGTCCATAGGACACACACATGCATGTCAGTGAGGCTCACAAACACACCACCAGCCTCAGCCAGCAAGAGAGGTTTAGATGACATAAGGAAAAGGCTGTGTTAAGCCCTCCAATTGATGGCAATGGTGAACAGCCCCCATCCAGGCCTACACAGACAGACTACAACATGTCTGGCAGTTATATGTTAGTTCTGAAGGGTAAGAAGTCTGAAACTGAAATGTAGGTCAATAAAACCTAAGATCTGTACTCTACTGATATGCCTGTAGTCTGCATGATAGGTCAGAATACAAAATGAAATGGAAGCCAACAGAGTACCTGAAATACCAGTACAGTCATAGCAAATGTTTACAGTTGTCAGATGTGCCCCCCCCCCAATCCTATGTAGAAATGCAGTAACATGTATGTGTGGGTTTAATAACAGTGGAGCACAGATTACCTGAGCTGGCCCAATTTACAGGATAGATTGTTGCATGTGTACAATATACAGGGGTCCGTGTGTTAGGTTGTTGTATGTTCAATATTGTGTGGAAGTGGACAGCATGTAGGCCTGGGAGATTGTGTCATGGTGGCCTATGGCCAGTACTGTTGATGACAGGGCCATGTTCTGACAACTGCAGTGCCAACCACAATGCATCTCAGCAATACCCATGTCAGCAGTCATTCAAACTCACTGTCCAGATGTCAATATCTGTCACTGTCTGAAAGATGGACATGCCATTAATGTGGGCCTAGACATACACATAGTACACAGGTGGAATTACCCTAGACAGAGTACATAAAATGTAACTGTCAACTGCACACACCTTTGGAACTGTACATACAGGTTAGCAGCACATTAGCTGCCTGTGTCGTATAGAATACTGATGTAGTTTGGCCAGTCACTGGCAGACTACAAAAGGCACCATTATGAAGTAATGAGAGACTGCCTATGTTCCCGGGGCACAAGGCAGCATAAGGGGAATGTCCCAGGTATATCTGTGAGTCAGCTGCAAGAAGCTTCCATGTCATACATGCACTCAGTTCACCCCACCATCAGCCACAGGTTTATCAAAGGTCATGTCCCTGCTGTTGGGAATGATGCCCACTTCTGCATGGGAATACCCACAGAATGCAGCATGCTGTAGAGGTGTCCCATACAGGTGTGTCCCCAGCTGTAAGCAGCACCCTGCCAGTATCCAGACCAGTGGATTAATATGCACAGGATCTATTGCCATTAACACCTTGCACACTTACCCTGTCACCCCAGGGGAATCCAGTGGTTCGCAGCCTGGGAATATAGGAGTGACAGAATGCACTGGCCTGCATCACTACCAAATGCTCTACAGTTCTCTGTCAAAGGCCTGTGCCTCACCTGTACTGCCAATGTATGTTATCTCATGGGGTCCTAAATAACAACATAATACAGTCCACAGAACACAAATGCAAGGCCATGTTGACAAGTCCCCGTAGCATGCCTACCATGTCCTACTGCATGAACTGTGGACCAATCCCTAAATACCACTGGGATGAAGGAACAACTATAGGGATACTTCTCAGATATCGCTTGCATAATGTTAGGAAGAGGATAGAATAACAGAGTGGGGGGTGTAGAAGCATGGACGTCATGGAGTGTGTGAAGTCTGAAACTCTGATATGTGCCCATACTACCCCTGGCTGCAAATGAAATAATGGGTGGCTACAAAACTGCTCGTATACCACAATGTGAAGATATATGAGCCCTGCCTTTGGGTAACCTGGGTGAATCTGTACAGCTGAGAGGTATGGCCACAGCAGGATATGACCATTCTGTTACATCGATATATGTACAAGCAGGGGATTCTCAGCCACCACAGTACCAAGATGCTGGACCATTTACACAGACCCATCAGCAAGTGTCTGCCGCTACCCCTCCAGAATGGCATGAGTGTGCAGAATATGCAGACCATAATACTGGACACAGCTTCATTCATCTTGTATTTCCCAGGAAATAAGTGTGAGAAAATAAGTATATATGTCAGTAGTTGATGACATAATACATCACAGTGTAAAAGAGTACATATGTCTGAATATCTCTGCTAACACCAACTATGTTACACAAGCAGCACAGACACAATAGTTACAGTATCCCACTATCTTTCACCCATTGTGACTCCATATTGTCAACCTATCTACAGATATCCTGCAAAAACAGATTGCTAGCTGTAGGTGTAGAACACCAAATCATGGACTGGAGTACAACCTACCTGGAATGGATTCACGCACTCAGTACAGAAGGTCATACTGGGCATGCTCCTACACTAAGACAAATGAAGCCTATATCTGACAACACAGTGGACTATACATATCTGTCAGTCGCAGATGTCTGTGCACACACACCACATTGTACACCATTCATGCTTTGCACACACATTGGAGAGGAATACTCACACATATCCAAGGCCAACACACTATAATATGTCAAGCATACACACACACAGATGTGGGGAAGAGAGAGACAGACAGTGACAAGAGAGATTTCCATCATGAGGCCTGTCCCATCCACCACATATCCAATTGGCCAATATCACATGATGTTCTGATGTCAATCACTGTAGACACTGCTTTTGGTAGCTCTCAGCCCTATAGTGTCTGTGGTGCTTGTGATAACTGTTTAACATGATAGTACAATCAGTATTCATCTAGCATTTGTATAACCAGTCCTGTCAAATGTAAAGTTGTGTGTGACTGAGTGTTGTGTGTGTGTTCCCAGAGGAATGGTTTATGGCACAGTCACAGACACTTCACTTTCCATTCCCCATGTTAGCACTCCTGCTGATGTCAGTCACTTTGAAATAACACTCTGGCCAAGTCTCAGCCCTATAAGCTGCATGGCACTTGTGATATGTGTGTAATACTATAGTGTAGAAAAATAGTTAAGTAGAAGTTTTAATCCCAAACATGGCAAATGTGTGTGTGTGTGTGTGTGTGTGTGTGTGTGTGTGGAGATTAATGATTTTGAGGCCCTCCACAGTCACTACACCTCCCATTGCACTACTTTAGCAAGCCTGCTAATGTCAGTCACCTTGAAATGACCCTTTGGACAATAACCAGCCCCATAAGCTTTGTGGCACTTGCGATAACTGTGTAATACTATAGTGTAGTATACTAGTTAGGTAGGAGTTCTAAACCCCAAAATGACAACTTTAAAATTGTGTGCTTTTGTGTGAGAGAGTGCGTGTGTCTTTGATAATACCTGATTTTATAGACATTCACACTTACTACTCCCTCCTTACCCCTCCTTTAGCACTGCTACTGATGTTAGTCACCTTCAAAGATACCTGTGGAGAGTTCTCTAACATGTATGCTCCATGGCATGTGCAATGTAGTAGCAGTAACTACATAGGCATGGGTTTGAATCTCATCTGCGGAAAGTGCTTGTGTGTGTACATATGTATCTGTATACCTCAAAGATTTTGGTCCCAGAGCCTGACTTTAGCAGTCCTGCAGATATCATCCACCTTAGAAGTCCCTGTTGCCAACCCTAAATCATGTTAGGTCAGTGGTGCATGTGGTAAATACATAACATAATGGTCCATAAAGATTGTTAGATAGAGGTTTGAACCTCACCCCTGGCAGATGTAAATGTGTGTATAGGGTAAAATTATTTTTGGGATCTCTCACCCACTACATCACCCAATGCCAGTATTTACAAGGGCTGGTGATGTTCCTCACCTTAGAAGTACCTTGGGATAACATCCACTCTCTAAGCTCCGTAGTGTGTGATAAGTGTGGTACACTATAGTAACAATACAAAATTAGGTAGGGGTTGGAATCCTAGTACTGGCAAGTGTGTGTCTATCATCAGTATCCTGTGTGGAGGTTACTGTGATTGTGTAATAACTGGATCCACGGTGGGGTGGATTTTGCTAAATTATTATGTTGAGACTCTAGTATATGTCACAATGTCCATCTTACAATGTCAAACACCAGAGAGGCTGATGTAGACAATCCATAGCCCTACATGTGACATTATGGATCGGTGAACAATATAGGCAACCCTTCTATTACTTGGAGAACACTATCCACCCATCACTCATACACAAACACACTTGGCTAGGCAACAACCATTATATTAGTAATTCCCTGCATATTGCCTCACAGATAGTAATCACGGTGTGATTGCAGTGGACTACATGCCAGTTGACCACAACAGTGCCACTGACATCAGAAAGTACTTTGATGTGTTACATCTCCTGACTGAGTGTGTGTTATCCAGCAAGTAAAAGGACATAGCACCTTGTTCCATCCCTGAAGTAGGCAAATAAATGCTTGCAGTGGCCCTTTTGCTACGTTCCCCATTGGACCCCTGCAACAACTGTAGAGTCTGCAAACGTAACCCACAAAGGGAATACCATGCCTTATACACATGCCCTGTATGGACAGATGCAGCTAACTCCACTGAATACCGGTATCATGCTGTCAATGTAAGTGCAAGCACAACCTCAGTTACATAGCCAGGTTTCACCAAATGAGGTCAGGAATGCTACATCAGAAGATAACAATCTGTCCACACAACATGCCCCAGAGACCTCAAGTACACTTCCACATGTCAAAGAACATGCATGTGGGACATGTGCACAACCCAGACACTGTCCATGTTATGGAATATAGATCACATACATGGGAAGCAGTGCCCATCACTGGCCACCCACAATAGTAACCCATATGAGTGGATGGTGACTACAATACCCACCCCTGGGGACCACTCTGAGGACTACACCCCTGAGCCACACTGGAAATTATTGTCATGTGGCCTGATGACAAGGTGTTCCTTTTGCCTAGCCTTGTACAGCCTTCAGGCCCATTCACCTACTACACATCTGTGAATTAATGAACCTATGCATCTCAGTACTGGCAAGTGTGTGTGTGTGTGTGTGTGTGTGTGTGTGTGTGTGTGTGTGTGTGTGTGTGTGTGTAGATGAATGATTTTGAAGCCATTCACACTCACTACACCTCCCATTGCTCTACATTAGCATGCCTGCTGATGTAATTCACCATAAAATAACCCTTTGGCAACATTTTAACCCTATAAACTCTGTGGAACTTGTGAAAACTGTGTAATACTGTAGTGTAACAAACTAGTGCAGTAGAAGTTCTAATCTTGAGCCTGCCAACTGTGATAATGTGTGCGTTTCTATGAGAAAGTGTGTATGTGTCTTCATTGACACCTGATTTTGTGGACATTTACACTTACTACACTTCCCTTACCCCTCCTTTAGCACTGTTGGTGATGTGACTCACTTTCAAAGATACCTATGGACAGCTCTTCAACATGTAAGCTCTGTGGTGCATGCAATAACTGCATAACACTTTAATAGCAATACATAGTCAGGTAGGGTTTGGAATCCAGTACTGGTAAGTGTGTGTTTTTTTGTGTGTGTCATCAGTATCCTGTTGGGTTGATCATGTAATGACACGATCCATTGCAGTGTGGATTTTGCTACATCATTATATTGAGGACCTATATGTCCCAATGTCCACATTACAAGGCCAACATTTTCCAAACGCTGTAGAGGTTGTTGCAGACAATCCTCAGCCATAAATGTGTGCAGCCATGTGCAATTACTATTTGACAGTATGGATTAGTAAACAATATAAGGAACTGTTATAATACCCAGATGCCACTCTCCACCTATGGATCATACACAAACACGCTTGGCTCTTACTCTCTTACTCCCTTCCTTTCTTACTTTAACTCTTTCTCTCTCTCTCTCTCTCTCTCTCTCTCTCTCTCTCTCTATCTCTCTCTCCCTCTCTGCTGGATGTGGATAAGTACACCTGTTTTGCAAAGGCAGCAGCTTGGGTTATGCATGTAATGCTCATGATCAGCTGATGGCCTGTGCAGGAATTGCAGTCCATCACTTGCTAATTGCATGTTGAACAGCTGTGGTATCATTCCTATAGCCAGTTGCAAGGAAACACCATCCTATAACTAAGCACTTCATGTAGGTCTTGGCCCTTTTCATTCACTGTGAGCAGGACTTTGTGTGGGTGTCTGTCAAACAGCATCACAGAGGGTAGTTGGAAATACCTCTTACAACATACACTGTGGAGGCAGGCCAACAAACAGGAGGGGAATGTTCCAGACAGGGGGGCAGAAAGTAAGTATTGCTGTTCTACATTTGAAGTAATGTTGGTTTAACAGGGATTGTGTGGATATGGCTGTTCTACATGATTTAAAGTATGGCATGACAGTGTTATGTGGCTGAGGAAACTCTCATCTGTAGGGCTATCTGCAGACTGGCCAGAGTTTGGAGTCTGATATGTGCTGTGTTACTCACACATTTCTTATCTTTAGAAATGCAGTAGCATACTCTGATGATTGCAGTCAGTACATGGTGACATCCATGTGAGTTACTGACTTCAGATCCCTCAGAAGAGATATGTCACAACAAACCCTGGTAAACCAGGAATTTTCTCAGTTTATCACAGCAATATGTCAATATTGGCCCAGTGTTTGTGCCTCTGCCCCCCAAGTCTGTCTTCTTTTGTCCATATGTTGTGCAGTAATAGGTGCATATGTACAGTATATCATTATTTACTGACATCATACCTGATAACAACCCAGCGAGATATCAGACTGCTAGACATGTTATGTAGAGTAGGCCCTAGATTTGAGGACAAAACCTGGACATTCTGTTGTAGTCTGTACAGAAGTGAGGTCTGTGTACTTATGGTGATTGGTGACAGACTGTGTATTTTCAATATGTTACTTGGCCTGTGTACAGACTGTGGTAGATGTCAGTGTTCTCTGTCCTGTTCTATATGACGTTGCATGTTGCTCCAGTTTACTGTATCCTATCAGTGTATATGTTTGTAGGTCCAGACTGAGACATGTCCCATGCCACAGTCATATATCAGACTACACTGTGTATTGGGCCAGCATATGTAGGGTTAGTGTGTGAGTGGAAAATATGAGGATGGTTTTGTTCACACTGTCCATATACTGTACTATTAATTAGGCTTACCATAATGTGACTGTGACTGTGTTGACATTGGTTGTGGGTATGCACTTTCACACTGGTGTCTGTTACTCCATGCTGTTACATGCCTATAGTGCCTGCAATATTTGCAAGTACATGTGGATTCCTTCATACGAAACATGGGTCAATGTTGTGGCAACCTGACTGTAGTTTACATAGTGCTTTGTAACATGCCTAACAGCTCAGTGTATTTACCTAGTGTGATGTTATGTCCAGATATTTGTCAGATGTACTGCTGTCTAGCCACCATAGGTGTTGTGTATTTCTGAAAAAGCAGCGGGATGCTGTGAAGATGTATGTCACTAACTAGTTGGAAGCATGTGGGCTTGGGACCTCTGCTCCTCCGGTTAATATGTGTTAGGACAGACAGGAGTATGTGAATGCATCAACTGTGTGAGCTTATCTATTCCAGTATTTTTGTGATATCTCCATTTTCATGGCTGTAAACATCCACTTTGTCAGGCTTGGTCCACACATCTTGCACTAAGGAGTTCTGTGTATACCTCTGGACTGACCAGATTGTGTCAGACTATCCATGTTTATTGGTCATATCTCAGCTGTATTCCACAGGATCATTACTGTGACTTGCGTGGTACTTCACTATGATGTTCCTATGATGTCTGTCAGTAACTGATGGAGTACATGTCAGAATCAGAAGTGACTTCCTACACAAGTCCATTGACACAACCCCTGTTACTGTAGCAACATTCTACATTTATACCTGCAATACTTACATTACATTCCCTTGCACTAAGAGGTTGTGACTATTGGTGCTGAGGTATGACTCCACTACATGTGATGGGCATATGTTATATATACATCTACATGTTTGTATATATATATATATATATATATATATATATATATATATATATATACACACACACACACACACACACACACACACACACATACACACACACACACACACACACACACATATATATATATATATATATTTATATATATATATAAAAATATATATATATACATATGTATATATATATATATATATATATATATATATATATATAAAGATATATATATATATATATATATAATGAATATATATATATATATATGTGTGTGTGTGTGAATGTACATGTATATGTATATATATATATATATATATATATATATATATATATATATATATATAAAAAATATATATATATCCATATCCTTGTTATGTGTAAACATAAGTGTTGTATATACCTTCCCAGATGTATCCAACCATATTTATCTGATATGTGTATATTTAGATATAAAACCATGACTGAATTAAAACACTATTTTCACAAGTACTGAACAATTGTAGTAGTGATAACAGTTGTTCACTACTATTCAGTATGTGTATTGAATGATATATTTGAAAAAAAAACAGACATCTTCGCAGCTCTAATGGCTTAGTGGCTAACTGCTGTGACTATAGTGTAGGGTTCTGGGTTGAACACCTGCAAAAGAGTGTTTATTTTGTTGATAGGCAGAAAAAGGACTGTTGGATACAGAGTGGTTAAGGCAGTTTTGAGCGGCTTTTAGCGTGTTTGTGTGGGTTTGCATGACGGTAAGCAGTGCTAACGTATGTTTAAACGAAAAGGTGCTTACACCGTGTAGGCTTCACTAACCAGTGCACAAATGTACTTAGCATTTACATTTAAGCAGTACTTACACCTGTTAAGCATAGCTCAGCCCTGGTAACCAGTGATCACACTCCAGTCTGATAAAATAGCAGGGTAGTGACATTCTTAATAAGTGTATTTAATTCCTTTAAATCCATGTACATAACATGCTTCTATGCCCTGTCATTACTGTAGCAAGGGGTGTGAGTATACTCTATGGGACACCTGAGTATACATGGCTAGTACAACAATCTTTTCTCTTTGTATCTGTTTCATACATGGGTAGTATCCCCGGTTGCATGTATTGTATCATTACGTTACAAATTTTAACAGTGCTTTCCCAAAGAAGAGTAGATTGCAGATTGTAGTACTGGAACCATACACCCCTGCATGCAAAGCTGGACTGTGAGTACTGACTATCGTGTTCTTGATGTGTGAGCTGTATGTTATTAAGTATCTGCTACTGGATATTGATATGATATGTGGATATTAACTGTAGACTACTATGTGTTTAGGACATGTAATTGAGGGCTGCTGTCATGCAGCAATGGCATACCTATCAGTGTCAGACGTCCATATTTCAAAACATTCATCCTAATGCATAACCTGTTGGCTATCTGATTTATGTCTGTCCTTTGTACAGATGTGCAGATGTCAGGTATCCATCTTGGCTGCTTACAGGCAATCTATGATTGACTGACAATGACATGTCTGCCCAGCTGTGTTATGAATGCCACAGCTAGGAAACCCCACCCTGTATGCACCACATACCATGGATACTTCAACCAGACTACCACAGTCAACAGAACATGCTTGGGTACAGGTGTCTAACCCAGACACTGGCCATGTTATGTAATTTATGTTACATACATGTCAAATGGATCACCTCACTGGCCTTCTGCAAGAGAAAACCAGATGATTGGATGTTGCATTTAACTGTCACCCTGGGGATCACTTATGTGCCATCTGTTGATAGATGGCCTGCTGACAAATGTCAGGTGGCATGATACCAGTATACCCACATCCCCTACTCTTTTCATCTCTACATGGACATTAGCCTGGTATACACCTAGGAACACCTGCACCTATGGACCTCAGTACATGTGTCAGTGTGCATTACTGAAAATAACAGTATCTCTGTGTTTGTAAACTTGTAGTTGATAATACCCTGAGGGCCTTCTCACCCACTCCCCCCATTTTCATATTTGGAAATGGCTGGTGCTATAATTGACATTAAATGTACCTTGCTACACCCTTCACCCTATGGGATACCTGGAGCTTGCAGTACAGCATAACACTGTTCTACAAATGGGTAGATAGGCATGGGTTACCCTCTGAGTCCTGGCAAGTGTGTGCATGTGTGCAAGTGTGTATATTTATAGGAGACAGCATTCTGAGGCCACATTCCCCAAATACAATAAACCTTACCATACATTATAAGGGATAGTGATGTTGCTGACATTAGGAGAGCCATGACAAACCCTCACCCTACTGTCCCTGTGGCATGTGCAATAAATGCATATCCCTGTAGTCGCACTGGGTATATAGACAAGGGGTAGTATTGCAGTCCTAGTCAATGTGTGATTGTAGGTATGTCAGAGCATTATTATGGATTTCAGTGAGTACAAAATCCAATGCGGGGTGTGAGTGCTGGGTATACTGTCTTTACACCATGGTATCCCCAGTACATGTCCCAAGGTCCACTGTATGAGGACCACTGTCACCATCAACCATGCAGGTAACTTATTACACTATCCATCCCAATGATGCATTGGCTATGTGGAAATTCTGTGTAACAGAATGGATTCACTGACAAGGTAGTTAGTATTGCTAAACCCAGGTCTGTCAGATATGTCTGACTATTATGTGTTTGCCATTGTGTATATGACAGTAGTTCATACTATGTATTGTTCATTAACACCCAGTATATCCCCATTTCCATACTGTACAAGCCCTGGTGATGTTCTTCATTTAACAAGAAACTCGGGACACACCTCATCCTAAAAGCACTGTGGTGTGTGCAGTTAAGGCCAAACACATTAGTAACAATAATTACCTATGTAGGGGTTCTAATTTCAGTGTTGCCAAGTAAGTGTGGGTGTATGTGAAGGGATCTACTTCAGTTTGCAGATATATTTCCCAGGAGATCATCTGTCCTAGAACTAACTGGCAAATGGTAACATTGCAAAGCAATCATCTTGTGGAAAATCATTCCATCAAAATAGTAATGTATGCATAAAGGTTCTTTTCCCCACTGTACAGCTGTACAGCAGTACTGGAGTTGGTATATATAGTTGGGTGTGGTTGTTGTGGGCACAGCCACCCTCATTGAGGTTATTGTTGTGCATATCCACCTGCTTAGTCTGCTGTTACACTGTACAGTTTATGTTAACAGGTTAAGAAGTTGTTAATCACACTATGTGTGGTTCTACGCCACCACACAACCTCTAAAGTGGAGGGCTGTGCCACTCACACCAGCACACTTATGTTTACTAACTCCAGGACTGCACTACATTGGAGAAGATGACATATACCCTACCAGTACTATTGTCAATGACATTAAACTGGCAGACTGATTATTTACTGATGTGATGTTTTGCCTATTTTTGTCTTGGTGGAATTACATAGGACAAAATGAGTTTAGTGCAAAATTAAGTACATTCATGTGCACTTTATTCTCTGTGTATTGTATCAACACCAAAGCCTCTGTATGTGTGTGTTATTCACAGACATTTGGTGTATGCCACCCAGTACACTTACCATTGTCCACTGTAAAAGAGCTGCTGACATCAACCACCATGCACTCACCTGTATACACCCCTCAGACCTATCAGCCATGTGGCACATGCAGTAACTGTTATACAGACCTGTTACTTGTGTTCAGCTGTACCCAGGATATGACACAGTCAATGTGTCACCACCGTGCCATACCCCTTGTAGGAAACAACAGCAGACCAACATCCTGCTGACACATAGATACCTACAACACAAACTGAATACACTATGGAGACCACAATCAGTCAGTGTTAATAACAGCTATAATGCATCATGGCTGGACAGCTACGCACCCTGACATCTAAGCATTAAACATTGCAGCTGAAAACATGTTAAACAGCATTACATTGCTAAACCTTAGTACATTCACCCTGTGCATCAGAACCATATTAGCATGTCTCTGCATCAATGGTATGGATGACAGGGATGTGGCACAGGTATCATCATATGTACAGGGTGTGTTGTGGTTTGCCAGGGACCTAGGCTGAGCCATTTGGTTGACATCATGTGTGTGTGTTAGGCGGTTCTTTATCAACTGAGCTCTGCGGATGAGGTGTGTGTAGGTATAGAGGTGCCCTAGCTGTGTTGGTGATGTCTGTGTGTATGTATGCACACAGTTCTGCCATGTGGCTGCCCTATACAGGGGTTTGTTGAACAGCTGCAGACCATACATGGCAGGGTGTACAGTTCATCGTGTCCAGCCATGGACACAGGAACTGTGCCTGCCAGGGGTTCCACAGGCTCTATCAGGTAGAAGCCCAGATATGTTAATCTCCCCTGATGATGACAAATGTCTGCTGGATCCGCATCCCTGTTTGGACTGGCCAGGACTACGTGCATACTGGTGCTGGTACTGCCACTACAGGAGCGGCTGTGACTTGTTGCCATCCACATAGACCTCCATCTGTTGGTGTTGCTGACCTACTTCCATGTGGCTGACACCCTACTCCCACCATATGCTCTAACACAGACATCACACAGTCAAGGATTCCCACCATCTCACCCAACTGTCTATCCAGGATCTCTGCAAAATAGAGGTGGGCACCTGCAAGATCACGGATGTTGTCAACTACAGCACAATGAGTAGGCTCTGTTGCCTCAGACTCTGTCTGATGTAATGTTCCATATGTGCCTGTGCCTCCATGATGGCCGAAAACATGCGTCTGGTGACACCTACTGTAGCACTTCTGCCAGGGGCATGATGGCCATCAGCCCTTCTACGAGCACTCCTGTACATCTGCCTGTGTGGTACCTTGGTGGTCATCCAGCTATGGCTGCTATGTACAGATACACTTGCCATAGTCCCTACACTGTTCTGTCCCATACCAACACCCAGCAACTGTCCCTCATCTATGGCCACTGGTGATGGGGTATGTATAGGCATTGTGACTGTGTGTGGGGATGGGGTGGATAAAAGTGGGATGTCAATCAATGGCACAGCTTCAGCCCCTGAAAACCCTGCCTGTGCCTTGCCATACCTATCATCATTACCAGAGTATGTATGGACACTAACATCAGTTTGCCTGCAGGAGGGACCCAGACCCACCTCGCCACCTGTGAGGGGAAAACAAAAAATGTAATTTAAGACCTGTACATTATTGCTTACCTCTACTCACACACACACACACACACACACACACACACACACACACACACACACACACACACACACACACTTACAGGTGAGGTGGCACAAAGATATTACACAGACCTCTCATTACCCAACAGTCAATATGCATGACATATGGCACTCAACAGCATGCACTGCAGCTATATTCAATCCTTGTTACCAACATTATACATCTCTGTGATGCATGAGTTGTGTTAGTAGGTGATGCCCTTTCCCCTGGAACACACTGCACCCATGCACACAGTATTGCTGTACACCTGCACAGCACCCTGCCAAGTACTGTGCACCATACCTCACAAGTGTACACACCATTGCTGAATGTGTATATGTTTGGCAGTTATGTTTGCTCTGTTGCTCATAGTCCCTATGTGCTTGTCTGACACATGCCTGTGATGATATGAGGACAGATGTCAATAGTTAATGCCTGACCTCTGATTTGCAGATCTCATTATCAGCAGTGCATGTATCAGCAATAAAATCTGATTACACTGACAACCTTCAAATCTTACTGTGGATATGAGGAGTGTACACACCCTTGCTGATATGCCAGCCTCTTCCATGATATGCAATGGAGCCACAATACTACATATGTTAACATTACACACACCTGGTATGTGCCATATGACAATCAAATGCAGTATCAAACAAATGTGTTAGTCGTGCAGATGCTGATTGAGATCCATACAATATGTGGGTTGCATAAGTGTGCACAGCCTTAACACAATGGTTTGTTGCAGCACCTGTTAAGCAAACTACAGCAGTCACTATTCCTGGAAGGGCTATACTAACATGGCCCATCTTCACTTGCCATTATTTGGTCACTCTGCCCTACAAATGTCCTCCAACTCTGCCGGATTGCAAGGTCAGCTCATGTGCACAGCCCATGGAGGCACACAGTGCCTTCACTATTGCTGTGGAGTTAGGGTTATGTCTGGCACAATTCATGACCTTAGCTTTGTTCAGATGCAGCCATTCTTAGCGAGCTTTGGATGTATGCTTCAGTTCACTGTTGGGTTTCAGGATGACACCCCTCCCCATCCTCAGCCTTATTGCAGTTGCTTGATAGCTATGAGCCACACATGAGTGTGATTTTCAGTGTAAAATGCCATGTCTACTGGCCTATTTCCTGCTAATGAACAGCAAATCTAAAGGTGTACACTGGCACCAGAAAGGTAAAAATGGGGATGGTGGGCCTGAGGTAGAGTGAGGTATTGCTTGTGCACCGCATGTATCTTTATTAATACTGTCTGTAGGTTTCAGCCTTGGTCTCAGTACACCATTACACATACATTTGGGAGACTTGATGTTATGCATATGCTACCTGTAGAGAGCCCTGGATGATGTTTCCTGTGGAACAACTCTGCCATCTTATTACCCTAACCCACGGGCCACACTTATGCAGATTACTTGCTAGATATTTCTGCAAGTCCCTCAGTGTTGCTGCATGTTTCTCGGCAATCTCCATGATCAGTTTGCAACATATGTTGTCATCTGTCTTGGATGGACATCTGTTTATTTTCTACATTAATGTTGTCCTATGCTTCATACACACATGCATGACTGTCTGCACTGTTTGCCATGATATATGCAAAGGTGAGGTAAGGATACTTCTCCCACTCCTGAGTGCTACCTTTCTGATATGGGATCCATTCCATGGTTTGTAAGATGTGTGCAAGCCACGGCTGCCTCTGTTACAGGTGAGTGGGCAAATGTCATGAACATACTTCTTGGACAGCAGACCATTACTTGGTGTGACATTGAGGCCCTGTTTTTCATGGAATGTGTGTACTCAAGAAGAGTGAATGCTGTCAGTACCTCAAAAGCTGCTTCTACAATATGTTATTTGGAGTGTGTGCACACATATGCTTCCAGTGTTTGTTAAGGTATGTATTCCCCATATTTGTTGTCCTAACATAGGATTCCATATTACACATTCATTGTTCATGGTAGGATCACATTACAGGTTCTAAAAGGTGTTTAATGTGGTATTGTGATTTGCAGTTATTTAGATCAGGAAAAGTTGCCATTGTAATAGTGGTGTATACACTGTTGAAGCCACTGTATAAGGGTAATATTTCAGACGGGTCTATATCAGAATCTCGAATGATCGCAATGTCGAATCTGACATTGCCGACACGTAAACAGTGAAACCGTAGAACATCGAAGAGGTAAACGGAAATCTCCGTAAGGGGATATTTCCATTTACTTCAGTGTAGTGTGGTCTCGGAGTTGGAATATTTAAGTAACGGGAGGTGTGGGGAGAGCAGAGGGGTTGCCTCCCTGCTTAGAGCAAGTAGTTCTGTTTTTTTACTTTATTTCATGTTTTTATTAAATATTCAATGTTACTGGGCTTCGACAATATGGTGTCTATTATATCGTATTTGAAGTTCAGTAACTTTGAGTATCTAATATAGACCCATTTCAGACATGTCCTTACTGTAGGCCATTTGTCTCACCATTATGTTCATCTCTGTCCACACATCTTGCACTGACAGGTTGTGAGGTATACTGCAGGACTCTTACATACACTTCAGATATGCCACCATGGTGACCACTGTGATGCAGTGCAGTTAACAGCAACACTAAGTTAACATGTACAGCATGTATTATGGGTATGTGTGTTAAATGTTTTCATGGCAAATACCATGGCCATAACATGTCCGGTGTATTGGCAAACCTGAACAAAACAACTCCATACTCACCAGCTACAGGCTGCTGCCCCAGTTGTATACCAAAGTGACCTACATAGCTGTGTGAGAGACATAATGTCAGTAGCCACACCTGTGGCATTTGTACAGGATGGGAGCAGCATTTCAGTGCCTCAACAGTACAAACCCACAATACAAGAGATTATACATATCTGTTAATTACTACATTGCAGCAACAGACTGGTATCTGACATATGCATGAAGATACTTTACAGAAGAAGATGCATAAGCAACAGCAGTCTACTAATGTGCCCTGGTGCCTTACCTGCATGTTCCTCATCCATTGTGTGGGTGGCATCCACCTCCACAATGCTATCTGCAGGTTTCTGGCTTGGCTGGCTGTCGGGTGTCCCAAGGCTGGCAAGGAGCTCCTCAGCATGTGTCAGTGGGCCTGGATGGCATGACCCCCACCTGTGGCTAGCTGGTCCCTCCAAACTGCAGCACCATGCTGATGGGCGTGGCAAATCAGATCAGTGCAATGATGTTGCACCTGCTCATAACTGTGGTTATGCAGGCTGACATCATTTACCCTGTGGATGAGCTTGTTCCACAGGGTGGTCCTCTCCTGCAGATCATGGGCCCTGTGTCTAAATAGGGTTCCATGATGTCGTATGATGAAGTTTATAATGACATAATTTTCCTGGGGTGTGTATGCAGGGAACCGTCCATGTGACATTGTACCTGGAAGACATAAACAGGAAAAAAGGTCAGAGGACCTCATACTGCAAGGTTATAAAAGTGTTAATTAACATCTCCCCCCCCCCACAATCTCTGCAACAATAATCTAAACACACAAATCATTGGAGATATTTACACTAAACCTACTGTTGGGAGATATATCCTATTGTTCAACAAATATTGAAATGTGTTTCTATTCATGTTCCATGTTGAAACAATATCATTGGTGGCCTGTTGCTATTACTGTAACCTACACGCCATTATAATGGCCACTGTGGTTCCATATATGCATGTGTTCTGTTTGCTATGCAACTGTTCTAAATCTGGTGTTTTGGGTTAATGAGAATATATATGCATGTTGTTATAACTAATCCTGGATTGTGCTGACTATTACTAACTCACATATGTTCTAAAACTGCAACACCATAGCATGTTTGGGAAGGCCATTCCCAGCGGACCCACCTCTCCCACCTCATCTGGTCATGGCACTGGCCCCAGCACATCTAGGACCCACCCTGGGACCTCCTCATCTGCTGGTCCTGCACTACCTTCAGATGGAACCACCTCAGGGGATGGGGCTCGTCCCCCCTTGGGGGTGGACACAGAAAGGATCCTGTCACCTGAAGTCAGGTCCAGGGTCTGGTGCATAGTGAGCTCCCCAGACAATTGGGAGATCTGCTACACCAGCTTGAGGGTCTCATGGTGCAATTAGGGGGTAGGCCTGCCACTCCTGCTCAGCCCCCAGCACAGCCACCTTTAGGGCCATTAAGGTGCAGTGGTGACTGCCCATGGGTGGGGACCTCAGTTCCACTGTTTCTATTTGGGAGCTCATGGGCTTCCAATTTCCAAGCATCCCTCCCCCTCCAAGGTATTTACCCCCCATATGTGTCATATACCACCACTGTATTCTGGTGCGTAGGGGGCTCCGCAGATAATTGGAGGAAGGAAGTTCAGAGTGTGGATCCGATGTCCGAATGCACTCCATATATATATATATATATATATATATATATATATATATATATATTTTTTTTATATTTATATATATATATATATATATATATATATATATATATACATATATAGAGACATGTACACCTACATATGTACATACACACACACACACACACACATATATGTATATAAATACATTTTCCCTACTGTTGAATGACTGTGCTGCATGATATGTTTGAGAAAACATCGCACATATTTGCAGGTCAGATGGCTTAGTGGCAAATTGCTGTGGCTATGGTATGCAGGGTCCTGGGTTTGACACTTGTAAGAGTTGATTTTTTTTTTTTTGGCAAAATAAGAGCTGTTGGATACAGAGTAATTGGGACACTTTTAAGCAGATGTAAGCGGGTGTGAAATGGACAGTTTTGTATGGTGCGAAATTCTTTTTGGGAACAGATTGCCCTTTTTTTAAGGTGAGAGTGAGATGTTAGGGGAGGATAGCAGATATATTTGTGGAGGTAGGTTGGGTCGGAAGACAGACAAGATAGACAAGACAGCATACAGGGGCAGTATATGACACATGTGGGAAGTAAACACCTTGGACGGGAAGGAGTGTTTGGAAATCAGAAGACCATGAGCCCCCAAATGGAAACAATAGGACTGAGGTCCCCACCCATGAGCAGTCACCACTGCACCTTCATGGCCCTGAGCAGGAGGGGCAGGCTGACCCTCTAAATGCACCATGCAGCTCTCAAGCTGGCGTAGCAGATCTCCAAACTCCCTTCGGAGCCTGCTACATGCCAATCACCGGACCTGACTTTGGGTGGCAGGAGCCTGTCCATGCCTGCTCTCAAGAGGGATGAGTCCCATTCCCTGAGGCAGGTCCACCCAAAGGTGGTGCAGGATCAGCAGACGAGGAGGTCCTGGGGTGGGTCCCAGATGTGCTGGGGCCCAGTGCCACAGCCAGATGAGGTGGGAGAAGTGGGTCCACTGGGACTGACCTTCCCAAGCATGCTATGGTGCTGCAGTTTTAAAACATAGGTGGGTTAGTAATAGTCAACACAATCCAGGATTAGTTATAACAGCATGCATAGATATTCCCATTAACCCAAAACACCAGAGTTGGAACAGCTGCATAGCAAACAGAACACATGCATATATGGAACCACTGTGGCCATTACAACTGCATGCAGGTTACATTGATAGCAACAGGCCATCAATGATAGTATTTCAATATGGAACATTACTAGAAACACGTCAGTATTTGTTGAACAATAGGACATATGTCCTAATAGTAGGTTTGGTGTAAACATACCCATTGAGTTGTGTGCTTAGATTATCTTTGCAGATATGGTGGGGGGAATTGTCAATTTACAGCTTCTATATCTTTGCAGTACTCACAACTTTAATGATCATTGCTCTAATCATTACTGCACAGGTATTATTTCAATATCCCATGGCCTTGGTTTGGGCAGTGGTATGTTTTTACACAGTGTATACTTCAACTGTCTAATAGCTAAATTCTACATCTCTTACCTGGTAGACCTGTAGAGGGAGAGATGCTAGAGTGACAGGATTTTTTTAATATACATCTTCCGAAGGTTTTGAAGTCTGAAAATCAAATGTATGTCATTATTTAGTGAATACAATTCTGAGATCATCTCACTGATTTGCCAGGGGGGGCAGAGGAACAGGCAGAAAATATGAGCCAATTATCTGGACATTCTGAAAAAATCTGTACAGTTGAGAGGTATGATTATGCATATAGCTTACTACCACTTCCAGGATTTGAACCATGGCTGTGTCTGCTAAAAATACAACAATTTAAGTTTCAATACAGTGTGCTATTTGGATATTGCTGTCTTTTCCTTCTGTGTTTTCTAAGACTCTCTTGGTTGTACAATCTGACTTTGTAATTATAACAGTCTTATACAGACATTCCTAGACATATTTTTATGTAGCACAGTGTGAGAAACAGTGGTTGACACAACAGTACTATTCTGATATCAGATGTTAGTGAATGCTACATGTCAGGCCATACAATAACTGAGTAAACACTGCCAGTCCAGGATTTAAATCTTTATTGCCAGGCAGTTACAGTTTTCCTATCTGACAGACCTGTGGGGGGAATATTTGTTAACACTACCTGACTGTTTCTATACATATTCCCAGATTCCTAGTTAATATTATGCACATACCTCTCACTCTCCTAATGCACACACTCTGGACAAAGCTTGACAACATGGGGGTACAAATAGGGACATATTTTGAATATTGCTCTCATAAACTTGGAGAGTTGCTAGAGTGCCAGGATTTATTTTAATATACATTTTCTGAAGGTTTTGTGGTCTGAAAATCAAAGTTATGCCATTATTTAGTGACTACAATTCTGAGATCATCCCACTGATTTGCCAAGGGGGACAGAGTAACAGACAGAAAATATGAGCTAATTATCTGGACATTCTGAAAAATCTATGTAGTTGAGAGGTATGATTATGCATACAGCTTACTACCACTCCCAGAATTTGAACCATGGATGTGTCAGCTAAAATACAACAACTTAAGTTTCATCAGAGTGTGCTACTTGGATATTGCTGTCTATCTTTTCAGTGTTTTCTGTCTAAGTCTCTCTTCGTTGTACAATCTGATCTTGTACTTACAACAGTCTTATACAGACATTCCTAGACATTTTTTTATGTAGCACAGTGTGGGTAACAGTGGTTAACACAACATTACTATTCAGAGAATGCAACAATAAATTACATACAATACCAGAGTAAACACAACCATTCCAGGATTTAGAGCTTTGCTGCCAGGCAGTTACAGTTTCATTTAAATATGACCTATATGGGACTATTACTGTCATATTGTCTGGTTTATTCAGTACAACCCATACAACAGTTTTATACTGTCAGGTGAGTTTCTACTACATTATATTTATTTGGTATGACTACTACAAGCAGAATTGTTACTCACCAGCCTCACGATGCAGCCTTTGCAGCCTACTAACATAGATTTCCTGATTCACAGCCTGCTCAACTGCAGCTGTAAAGGAAACAGAGAAATATTTAGGCATACCTATCCATCATATACACAGGCTAGACATTAGTAAACAGTTATTGGTATGTGTACTTACACACTTCTGGGACATCACCTTGCTTCTTGGACCCACTCATCCAAGAGCTCCCTCTTTCTCCACTTCAAGTCGGAATAGTGGTACCAAACCTGCTCACCAGTCTGAGGCACACCAGTGGCACTGGTGAGATCATGGGCGAGATGGTCCCAGGTTTCTGCTTTATATTGGGAGCCTTGGTACTGGCCCTGCAGCAGTTTCTCATCATGGTTTTGTACCAGGAGTCCTACCATGACCTTGGACTCCTGTATGCCCCAGCACTGTGCACGGAAGCACATGCCCTCACCAACTCCTGCCATACTGCCTACAGTTTGAAGCTGTAACCAGTTATCAGCTGTATTCCCTCCTGTGCAGTTTAAATACAGCCAATTCCCAATCCTTTGCCATGATTGGATGGTTTTGAATATGCTGAGCTAAGCTAAGCTACAGGCAAACCTGCTTAGCTAAGGTTGGCAGTGCTTAAATGGGCAGGTTCAGCACTCTTTACCAATGGGCAAATCTGCTTAGCTGGGCTACTCATTGCTTAGCAGTCATATTTACACAATGCTTATACCTGGTAAGCAGAGCTGTGCAATGCTTAGCATTACTTATTTTTTATTTTATAGACTATCTGCTGTATGGGATTGATTCATCATTCATTACATATTATAAATTTATTTACTGCCCCTGATATCCCCGAATGTGCTTTCATTACATTTATTCATGTGTGACTATACTGTATGTGACACTTGTGTTTATATGGGGGTTTCACAACTTTATTAAACTGACACCTCACATCTGGACCTACGACAGTACTCTGGTTAACAAGTATATGCTATTTAGTAGCTAATTATAAAAAAAAATGTTTATGTAGTGTTTCACATGTTAAATGGTTACAGTAGGGATCAAACTGGGAATGGCTGCTTGTAAAGCATGCACTCTAATCACTACACTATTGCAATACTGCGTATGCTGGATGTCTCTTGCTATTTAACTTCTTGTGCTGTTTAAGCTGGACTAAGCATAGCTAAGCAACAGGCACACCCGCGCAGCTATGCCTAAACTTTATTGCATGTTAAAAAAAAATTTGATGTATTTTATTTGTACCCTTCAAAATATCCCTGCTAATGCTGAACCTGTTATTCTATCAACTTTTTGCTTTGTGGGACAATTGTCCATTTTGGCTTTGTCCACATTCCTTACTCTGATGATTGTCCCTTTTGGCTTTGTCCACATTCCTTACTGTGATGGGTTGGGAGGTGTGCATTATGTGCTTATGCTACATGTGTTATTCTAATGACATTTGTCTTGGTAGGGACGATTGTCCCTTATGGCTTTGACCGGATTTGTTATCCTGATGGGTTGGGGGTGTTATGAGCATTCTTGCTCATTTTAAATTGTCAAAAGACAATTCTAGAGTGCAGGGGGGCATCTCTATTGAAAGAGCTCTGCTCTCAGACACCCCCCCCTATGCTCATACATGGAACCGTGTCTGTTTTACAGCATGGCATCATGCCTTCATACATACACATGCATATCACGCTGCCATGCTGAACAGGAATGGTCCCTGCCATGCAGGCATAACTTATTCCTGTATGGCTGCTTGCTGAATCCCAGGGTTTGCTTCTTAATGCAATACTGGCAAAGGGAACTAAAGAGATATTAAGCAAAATAGCACATGCAATGAAATAATAATGTCATATTCATAAATGTATTGCATTATGATGAAATGATGTGCCTGTTACAAAAGAGTAGGGGATTGGCATGATTGATACAAAGTATGCATAAATTAGCAATTTGGTGTTAATATTTCTACTTTCAAATCACGTTGCATATGTGTACAATGTAACATTATACTGGTAACATATAATAAAATACCTGGAGACTGAGCTGCACAGCATGCATCTTTTTGTTACTGCCTACTAGAAATAAGTGTCACATCTGGCCAGGACACTTACGCACAGAAGTACAAATGGCATTGGAACACTTACCCTACATTTCCTCATATTTTTACATATTAACGTTAATGAGAAAACAAAATGAGATTCTGCATTAGGCATGTCATGTAAAACTGTATGTAGAGTTGTAGGTCTAAGAGAAACTAATCTTGGCTAGCTGGATCTGGAGACACCATCTTTATCAGCACCTTGAACCCTCAGGTATTATCACACTAAACATGTAGCATGCTACTGTATCAGAGTCTGTGATGTATTATATTGACATACTGTTTAGTAACCTTTCTACAATTACAATTACAATTTTTAAGACTCATTTTTGGAGTACCTTCACTCTTTTTCTGATTATGGAAGCATTTCCTCCAGTAGGAAATGTAGCCCCTAAAGACCACTTTCAAAGCTTGTCATGACAGAATCTCTCTGCCCCAATCATTTTGAAACAGTGACAGGGATAGGGCCTTCAGTGATATCTTCTAATGGGCATGTCATCGTATTAACAAAAAGAGCATAAATAGTAGAAACACGAAGAAAGGAGCTGAATACTCCAAACACCATAACACCAGCATAAAATATTCACTCCATGCATTTATTTAATCTGGTACCTCAGCAGAAGGCAAAATGTCGAGGTACCAGACTGAATAAACGCATGGAGTGAATATTTTATCCTGGTGTTATGGTTTGTGGAGTATTCAGCTCCTTTCTTCGTGTTTCTACTATGCCATCATGTTAGCATGGTTGCACATGCCTATAAAAGGAAATTATGCATCCATCCCTCATTGATCATGTGTCTGTTCAGCCATCTTTCTTCAGGTGTATAATTGTTTACTCATTTTCCAGTGGAAATGACTGTGGTCAACTATCCTTCTTCAGGTAAAGATCTGGTCCTAGAACTCTCTTTGCTTATGGTTTTGAGTATTTATTTCCAACAGCATATATCTGTTGCTGGCATTCATTAGTTCTAGTTATGATGTTGCTCATCAGGTGAGATTTCCAAATGTAATCTTGTAGAATGACAGTAGGCCACCTCTTTAATGAAAATTTCTCAAATGGCATTTGCATGTACCCCAGTTGCAATGCTCATCACAGCAGTATGCTACTGATCAGACGTGTAGCTAGCTGTTTATGCACCTGGCACTGTAGTCCAAGCTAGTATTCCACCAAAACAGGAAAACATTTTCTTCATCTGAGTGGAAGAGCAAAAAAAAAGCACTTTAGACAGCAGATGTCAGTAGACAGCAGAAGACTGTAGCTCAATGTTACAATTTTCTACCGTACACAGGACCTACAACACTTCAGGTTATGCTGCAAATGCAATACTGTCATATATTTATAAATACATGCAATACTGACATGTATTTATAAAGTGTTCTTTATACATGGCATCTTTTTTATATGGTAGAATCATGTAAAAAAAAAAAGAATTTTCAAGATTTTGTGAATATGCTTAACAAAATGACCAATTACTTAATTTTAGCAGATACTTTGTCTTAAAGACAGTATACCATTTCTAAGTGTGTCACTAAAAATTATAGTGACAATAGTGTGAGTTCTGTAATAAATAAAAAATGAGCACCAGTGGAAGCAATAAATCCAAACACAGGACCGTAACTGAGTTAATAGTTAAGCGCTTTCACTCACTTTAATCAACTTGAGCTTCTTCAGAACAAACAGTTTTCCTGTTCAAAATGCATTTATAAACTGTTGTCAATTATATCACATGACATTCTTAAATAAATCTAACCACTTATAAAAATAAAAAATGAATAAAATAGCCAATTTAAATACAATACTCTAATATGGTGTATTGTAATACATAAAGTATTGAATAATAAATAAGACACTTATTATTTGTACACTAAAATAATAGGTAGTCCACATAATGAACTACCTATTTCTAGCCATTGTTAAGAAACATTTAATGTTAATAGCATGAGCAATGTGTCCAGCATAGAATTCAAACACATAGGGAGAAGGTTCTGGGCTAAGGATTATTACACCTGTAACACTACCAATGTTGTATACTGTGCTACCTGTGATACATGCGACAAGTTTTATGTTGGAAAAACTATTAGAGCTTTACATAAAAGAATATATGAGCATATTTTAGCCATTAGAAAAAAGGATAGAACTAATTCTTTGGCAGTGCATGCAACAGAATGTTTACTCTTCAAGAAATTTTCTTTTTTTGTATTAGAAAGGGTTAATTCTGATCCTTTTACAGGTGACTATAGGACTTTCTTAGAATGTAAAGAAAGTTTGTGGCAAATAGTTTTGGTTGCTGACTAAACTCCAGGCCTCAATGGCACTATTGACATTAAATGTTTCTTAATGGCTAGAAGTAGGTAGTTCATTATGTGGACTACCTATTATTTTAGTGTACAAATAATAAGTGTCTTATTTATTATTCAATACTGTATGTATTACAATACACCATATTAGAGTATTGTATTTAAATTGGCTATTTTATTCATTTTTTATTTTTATAAGTGGTTAGATTTCTTTAAGAATGTCATGTGATATAATTGACAACAGTTTATAAATGCATTTTGAACTGAAAAACGTTGTTCTGAATAAGCTCATGTTGATTAAAGTGAGTGAAAGCTCTTAACTATTAACTCAGTTACGGTCCTGTGTTTGGATTTATTGCTTCCACTGGTGTTCATTTTTATCTGGTTTTGAGTTTGTTTTATTCTCATCTTGTCTTGAGTTCTGTAATACACAGGAAACCAACATTTAGAGGTACTTATTTACATGCAAGATGCGGCCATTCTTTTTTATTAAGAATGTAATAAGAGGACAGGTAATTGGGTGTTAAGACTGTTTTATGGTGATGAGCAACTTAAGAAAGAACTAGCTATACTTAAAATAATGTTTTATACAGAGCACACAAAGAAGAGATTATTAACCAGATTTTTGAAGAGGTTTAAGAGGGACACAGTTCATGATTTCATTCTATTCTTGAGACTAATTCTAGTACTGATCAATATACAAAACATTCTTGGGGTACTCACAATCAATAAATTTGGATACAGTTTGAACTCTCTCATGATTAAAAATGGTAAACAACTGAAATATTTTAAAGGTAACATGCACCTATATGACAAAATAGGAAGGGTACCCATGTGTATTTATATTAAGGGTATTATTCAAGTCTATATTTGAAAACTAACACAATTCAAATAAACCGTCATCTAACCAGTGAAGACCTAATAGCACATACACAAGTGGCAGTTGTAAATAGTACCATTTTATACATGAGGGTCTCTATGAATTTATTCAAAGCAGTGCTAAAACCTATGATGTTTAAAAAGGTATGACTGGAATTCAGCATTTGTGGAATATATGTCAGTTTACCTCTCATCCCATTAGTGCAAAAAATCTGGACAAAGCCAAAGGTAACAGGGGGACAAAGGACTGACAATAGGACAGATTCTTATGTATTGGTCTTATAAAGTTAGAAAGTTGTTAGAATATCAAGTTACGCATTAGCATGCATTTTCTGAATGATATGAAGTGTGAAATTCAAATATCTATTATTATTTAGTAACTTCACTCCTCAATGATTTTCCAGAAAAATACAATTTTTTGACAATCACACTAAAACTATGAGGCAAAAATCTGGACAGTCTGAGAAAATCTGGACAGCTGAGAGGTATGTATGGCAGTCTGAGTGACAGCTGTGAGGAATTCTATATTGGCTGACCATTTTATAAGCTGCACAAAGAATATTTGAGCACACATGCACTTGTTAAAAAAGCTCTCCCTATGCATTCTTTGTTGTGACAATTTCAGAAAATTTTATTTTGGGATATGGGAGCAATACTAGGCAATAGATTGCAAGGAAGATAAAATGATTAGCCATATATACCTTTATGCAGACAGGTCAGACCTCACTTTTTAAGTACTTAGTAGTACTTATCACACAAGTCAACAAAGGCTGTACATGGCTATACTTGTTTAAATGTGTGTTTACCTATCCAGTTATTAACATTAGCCTTAAAGTTAGTCAAAGTATCTCTTTGTTTGACCTGTAGTGGTAACTTATCCCATATTCTGGAAATATTTTGAGTTTGGAACTTATTTATCCAGCAAGTCTTGTGCATTTGTTGCTGCAGATTTATGTCTGGTGTGGGTATTTGTAGAGAAGAAGGTCAGATAGAAGTGTGTCTTTCATGGCTCAAAAAGCAAGATCAGGTCAGCTGTAAACAGACTGTAGGCTACTGACTATAGTGAGAGTTGTGCTAGCTGGAAGATTTAAGGCCTTTGATTTTTTGGAAAGGTATGTTTAAGACCTTTCTGACAGAGTATTATGCTTAGATTTATCCATACCAAAAGAAGCACTATATTCAGTGGTGAGTCTGTAAGGGAAGAATCCAGTAGCAGAAGGACTTATTTGGATTGTGAAGATATTTCTTTGGAAATTAACTTTGCCAGACAGACGAATTTCCTGACTATGGTGGAAATATGATAAATAAGAGAAAAATGTACAGATAAGTACCTGGGTATCTTATGATTGTGTCTGCCTGAAGAGGACTAACATTTAATTGTATGAAGTGGGAATATATTTTGTTTATCAAATGCAACTACATTGCATTTTTTTGCAGTTAGCTTGAGACCGTTTTCAGTACACCAGGTATGTGCATATTCCATTCCATGCTAGAGCTGTTTAGTATCAGTGGATGAGGTGATAACTACTTAGCTTGCAATTATCTGCAAACTTGGTCAGCCACACTTCTGTGTTATTGATTATATTGAGACACGTCCACAAGAAGGGGATTTTGAAAAGTTGAAAGATATTAAGAAACTTTGCTAGAAACCTTGGTCGGGAGTCAATAAGTTGCCAGGTTTGAATGAAGCAGTGTATAAAGTGTGTGCTTAAGATGAAAGAAGACAAATTATGATATATGGAAAAATAATACAAGTTTTTATTATGTAACCAATTGTTTATTTTTCTTTCTATTTATTTTTCTATTTTTATGATTAGTAAAGTAAGCACAGCATTTTAGTGTATGAGCAGATAATTTAAGCTATTTAATGAATAAAGTATTTTTTTTAATCAATGTATTATTACACTGTTATTTAAACAATATATTGCATAACAGCAAGTTTTCTGAATATGTTTGTTTAATTTGTTTGCAAGGGCCGCTTTGTATACTGTAGGTATTTGTAGTGCTCTAAAGTTCATTCAAAATGTCCTTGACTATTGTTTAGTACAAGTGTGAGTCACTCTCAACAAACTACATTTTTTATTTTATTTTATTGGTAGGTACAGGTCCCAAACTATGTATCAAAGGTACATAACAAATGCAGTGTTCCTCCTGGTAGAAGTAAAGCCAATCACCTTTTATTAGATTACTTTAAGTGTCAAAAGATTACCTGGTCTGCCTACACATATAAAAACTGTTAAAACCAGGCTTTTGTCAACATCATCAACTCCAGATTCCTGAACCAAATATTTACTCTCCCTACAAAAGGCCCAAACCATCTAGACTTTGTCTAAACCAATTTACTCAATTAGTTAGTTAGTTATTGCATTTGCTTACTGGGATATTTCAGCTGAACAGAAATCGACCCCTTTTCATTGTGACGCATTGATAAAAGATCCAGGAAAAATGACAGCATTATATAAAGAACGTATTAAAGAGAGATAGAGAAGTAATCCACAAATATACAAAGTTTAAACAGAGTATCATTAACTAGCAGCAACATAATATAAAGAGATATGAAACATATTTGGTGATGAACTTGGTAGAAGTTGAGAAAACGAGGAAATGGGGATGAATATTAAGAGGTGAGAGAATAGTTAAGGAGAGGCAGCAGGAAGAAGAGGGAGAGGAAGAGGGCAGTGAGAAGATTTTGGGCCAATAACTAAGGGAATCGAGCTTGGAAAGAATAGGAGAAAGTAATGGATAGGACATTTATCGCCCAAGAGGTATGCTTGAATAAAGCCAGGTATCTTTTATGTATTCTCTTGTCTGTGCTTTAAAAGAGCTGGTGTTTTCTGTGTTTTCTAGTGAGAGGAAGAGAATTCCAATTTTTTGTACTAAGCGTCACCATATGAGATCTTAGTTTTTGTAACAGTTAATAACATTTTATCAGTGGATCTCAGCTGACTATTTGGGTTATTAGTTGTAGAATGTTTTTTTAAACTGGGGCTTGTCTGGATAATAGATGACTTTGCAGCAAGTGACTAGTTGGGAAAGTGTAAGGTAATGTCATAGCTCTAACCATTGAAGGTTTTAATGGCCAGACAGTGATGTGTCACGTAATGATAACAGAGAGCAAATTTTGCCACCTTGTTATAACACTGTTCCAAGAGAGAGGTGAGTAGCGTGTAGGTTAATCAAGTTGGGAGCATTGTGAAGTGGTGTGTAGATGAGGAGGGATTGAGCACTACATTTTCTGGCATTATCTGTGAGGTATTGTTTGACTCTATAGAGTGCACCTAGCTTTGGAGGGTATTTCTACTGCTTGCTTTATGTGATGATAAAATTTTACACCTTCATGAACAGTGACACCCAGAAGCTTAATTTGACTTACTCTGTTTCAGTCCCCCTTCAGTCAACATTCCTTCCATATCATTTATATGATGTTTATCTGGGTGTTTGGCTGTTTATATCTCCAATTAAGTCAATTTTCCAATTTGTTTTTGGTGGTCTTCTCTTATCAAGTCTTTAGTTCTATGTTGGTGTTGTTAAAGGAAATTATTTCAAAATTATTGTTGCAGTCGGGTGAGTGCTTTAATGTAAATAAAAGAATTTTTTTTTTTAGGGTTAAAGAGCAGCTGTGTATTAGACAGCTTGATCTCTATGGTGGAGAAAGACTGTTGAAGGAGTTGTTTTAATTTATCTATGCTTTTAGCAAAAGAGATAGTTATTGAGTCATCTACATACTGTATGAGAGTGGCTTGTTTAGAAACTTGGTGGAAATCATTAATGAATATAATGAACAACAGAGGTCCTAAAATGGATCATTGAGAGACACCATTTGTAATGGGAAGGGAAGAGGAAATGTCATTTTGCCATTTTACTGACTGAGGCCAATTTGAGAGGTAGATGTAGAACCAAGATAGCAAAGTTTTGAGTATTCCTAGGCAAGCTAGTTTTTGAAGTGATTTCTGGTGGGATACTATTTGATAGCTTTGGCTACATCTAGGAAAAGTGCTGAGATTAAGTGACCAGAGTTTCAATATTGGTTAGTAGATGTTGCAAGACTATGGAGAGCTGTGCTTGTACTATGAAAAGGACAGAAATTATGCCATGTAGAGGAAAGAAGGCAGTTGTCTGCATGAACACTGAGAAGCTGAGACTAGATATACTTCTACAGAATTTTTTGAGAGTGGGGGTAGTATGTCTATAGGTCTGAAGTCTGAGAGCTCATTTCAGTTTTCACTTTTATGGAGAGAAAAAAAGTGTAGTACCTTTTCCAAAGGGTTTGGCTACAGATTTCTGTGATGGAACAGTTGATTAGGATGGAGATAGGAAAAGCTAGTACCTGTGCAGCAATTTTTAAGTACTGAGATGGAATGTTATCAGGGGCAAGGCTGGTAGGCTTTAAGGTTCGTAATAGTTTATTAATTGTATAAATTGAGACTGGTTTGATGCAATTATTTGGGGGGCTAACAACAAACCCATGTCTGCCTGTGCCACGTGTTTAATAAGAGTGGGTATTGAATACACTTAACTATCAGTTGTGAACATTAATTTGAAAGAATGCTTTAATCATTTTTAATAAGAGAGGTTACTGTTTGGATGAAGTGGGTATTGAATACACTTAACTATCAGTTAGTTTGGATGAAGTAGGAGTAGGTAATGTTTGTGCACCAGAGTTTAACGGCTATTTGATTCTAGTCCACAAAGCTTTGGGTGTGTTAGAATTTGTTGCCTGTATGTTACTATAGTAGATTTTTATTGGTTTTGATTTGATTTTTAGTGGGAATTTCTGTGACATTTATAGTACTGATGGGTAGCTATGGTTTTTAACTTGCCTCCATTTTTTACAAGTTATGTCACTGTTTCTCTTTCATCAGCAATTTAGAACTTTTTAAGAGCTGTGGTACTGGAGTCAGTTTAAATATTTTTAGCTAATTCATTTAGTATGCCAAGGAAATTGAGATGAACAGAGATACACCTTCATCAAGTGGAAGGGGTTGCAGAGCTAGCCAGCTGTCTGATTTTAATGTTACAATGAATTGGTCCTTACTAAAGGAGAGCAGGTTATGAGCAAAGTTGTACTGATGGTATATTTGGTTAGGTTTCTAATATCTTGTGAAGATGTGTAGGTTATCACTTGAAGGATCTGATAAGGCACATTTTGAGAGGATTTTTATGGGGGCATGAGAGAGAATCCAATCTAAGGTAGAAGCTCTACCAGAGTTTTTGTTGTGCCTTGTAGGAGCTGAAACAAGCTGAGAGAAACCATATAGATTAATGACATTAGAAGGACTGTCACTGTTAATAATTTGCTAATCAATAGTCAAGTCTCCTAAAATGATTGTCTCAAGTGAGATGTTGCTTGCTAACCAAGATAGAGGTTATTCAGAAGTAACTATGTTATTTCCTGGGGGAAAGTAAGCTGCTATAGTTCAAAGACTTTTGTGAACATTAATTTGAAAGAATGCTTTAATCATTTTTGCATTGAAGAGTAGGGGATTCGCTTATATCACACCTAGAGAGGGTTAAGGTATTCTTGTAGATATTGGCTACTTCACCACCTTTTTATGGGTACGGTCTAGTCTTAGGTGTTATATCTTTGCAGTAAAATGTCTTCCTCCTTTGTTTCTTTTTTTAAGACAAGTTTCTATGACTACTAGCATATCTGTGGAGTGGTAGGCTACCCAGGCATGCACATCATTGAATTTGTTTCTTATACTTCTAAGGTTAGCTGTGTATAGGTAGAGACCATATGGCTTTTAGGGATGACTACTTTGCAATGTGGCAAGCTTGTTATTTGATTGAGTAGTTGTAGGACCTAAGTTGGGATAGATGTTGCTCATGTTCTCAAGTGAAAATACAGCAGAGAGTATGTGTAAGGGTTTTTTGAATTTCAGCTTTTGTCTAGAGGAAGTTTGTTGATTATATAGTTGTTTATTTTAAATAGGTGAACAGCACCAGAGGAGAATAGACTATGACCTATTAATAGTTGGAGATGTATAGTGTTTGGAAGATGACTGGTGTCAGTATGGAGAGCTGTGTATAGAAGCAGCTGTTATTAAGAAATAAAGTAGGCAAATTCCTGTAAGAAAACTTAGAAATCATGAGTGGATCTATAAAAATGAGTCATACTAAAGTTAACTTCCAAGAAATCTCAGTAAAAGCATGAAATGCAAGCTTTATCAATGTACATCCAGGAGCCTTCTTCAAAAATAGATATGTTGGGCTTAAAATGGATTTGAAAAGGGAAGATCACCAAAAACAAATTTGAAAATTGGCAATAAGATATATATATACATTATATATATATATATATATATATATATATATATATATATATATATATAAACAGCAAAGCACCACAGCATAGGGCAAAATATGAAGAATATGAAAGGAAGGTTGACTAACGGGGACACTCAAACAGAATTTCTGTTAAAACAAAACCATTGACTATTAGAAAGGCAGATTGCATGGAAAGCAGAAAAGGATAGAACAATATCAGACATTATGGAGTACCTGAAAACTAGAAATGTGACAATAAAATTCATTTTTTTGCCATCTTGAATTCACAAAATCTTAAATTTGCTAGAAATAATTATGGACAGAGAAACACAAAGAGCCCTATCCATTTACTGTACCAATAAAAAATCACTACCAAGATCCATCATTAGTAAGCCTATCTTAACTTCAAATAAAGACTTAATACTGGGATTTGCCTGGTCAATTCCTCCACCAAAATAGCAATGGGAACATTCAGATTTGCCAATGATTATTTTCTAAAGTTGTTAAGCGAAGAAAAGTGTGGGTTTCATTAAATAAAGAGTTTAAAATGAATGGTGTAAAACACGAAAAGCACGTCTTCTGTTTATATAAAACAATCCAAATGGATAAGGAAAACAAATAAAATTAAGAAAAAAATAAAAAACAGCCACCAGAGAATAAATGAAAGTCTCCACTTTTAATACGCCACCAAGAACAAAATAACCAAAAGACTAAACGCTTTCACCAGGCTTGAACCACTGGCTTCCTCAGAGTCATTTGGTATAACATCCACAGCTTTTTAAATATACAAACAACTGATTGATTGATTGATTGATTAATTACATCACCACCCAATCAGATGGCTTAACAAAATTCATTAATGAAAAATCCATCAATCCACACACATACAATCCACCTAATTTTATACTTTTTTTATACATTTTTTAACATTCTATAAAATGTTGAATGTTATATATTATGTATAAATTCATACAAAAATAACAAGAACAATTTATATTATATTTACAATCACACAGATTCACAGGCAGGAGTTGTAACCCATACGTCATAATAAAATTCAATTAGTGACTAAACTGCACTAAAAATAATCTTACAAGTGTATTTAAATGTAAAACCTAACTAGATTATTATTTACTATGTACTGATCACTATCATAGATTTAATAATGTTTCCAAATTAAATATGGTTTGCCTTTAATTTTAAAATAGGCATCAAGGAAACAGCATCATTTAAACCTGGTAACTTCAGGGCATTAAGTCTAAGTTGCCAAGTTGTTTTCAGGACTCCAACTTTATTGCTAATATCACAGCCCCTTTCACCCATGACTACTCGGTCTATAATAAAAAATACAAACTTTTTAAAATTCTTACATTTTTTGAATGTAAATAAAGTGCATTGTGCACATCCTTTCTGTTAATGCATCTCAAATGTTCCGAAATCCTATCACGTAGTCTACGAATGGTTTTACCCACATAAAATCCATCACATAAAATACATGAAGCAAAAATAAACAATGTTTTTAGTGTTGCAATTACATATCCTTGGACATGAAATAGTGTATTTATAATCATATACACATACATATGGACATTCATTAATACACCTACAACATTTGCACATGCCATATTTCTTCATACAATACTTTTTCCCAGCATTAGCTTCTCTTTCAAAAATACCTTTTAAGTTATTCCCTCTACTATATACTATAAATGGTTCAGATCCTAAAGTTACCTTAATGTTGTCACTAAAACAAACTTTCCAAGCATTCCTCACCATGTTTACATCTTCTGTTTATATCAAGAATAAAAATCTTCCTAAGTAAAAAACAAAAAATGTAAATACATTTAGTTGTTACATACATACAAACAAATAAAATCTTTGAATTTCCTGAAAAGATAGACTGGAATACAGAGGAAAAATGGATAATGCAAAGGCCAAGAAGTTCAATACATATGAATAGTGAATATATGCTATAGTTGTCTTAACTAGTCTAACAATTTGAGGAGAGGGAACATTTTTCAGAGATAATTATGAAAAATTGTTCACAAAACTAAGGAAAAGCAAAAGAAAAATTGCAATAAAATTAACATCAAACATGAATAAAGGTTTGCTACTACTTCCCTTTATAATGATGTAAAGGAATAGCATCAATATGTCTCTTTAAAATGGACAGTTAAAAACTGATATTGTATTTTATATATATATATATATATATATATATATATATATATATATATATATATATATATATATATAATATTAATATTATGTGGTACACTAGGGTTAACTATTGAGTTAATTGCAGTAATTTTCATTGGTTATTTGTCAATTAATCTTTGTATAAATATTTAAGTAACAGCACACGTTTTTATTTCTGATGAAGTCTTCTGATGAATAGAAGAAGTTTTACGCTAAACTAATTTTGCTTCCTTTGAGTGTTTGTCATTCTCACCAGTATTTTTCTGTGTTTAGGCACCAAAACTGTATCAATGTAAGTAACACCAAGAGTAATTCAGAAAGGTCTTCTTAGCTTCATGGACAGCTGCAATAACTGTGGAATGTTTTGATGAGTGTGTGTATTTGTGTAGTTGTGTTCATGAAATATTACTATTCATTAAATACAAATTTAACATGATCAAACGTTAAATAGGTAGCTCTTCAAGCAGAAAGACTGTTATGAGTGAAAGTAATGAGTGAATTCTTTCTTTCGCAAATAGGAAGAACATTATTTTAATTTAGCAAAATATTAAGGAAAAAATGTAAAATAAGCCTATAACATACATATGGGCTTGCAATAGTCAAAACATATTTCATTTAGTATAATTGCCAATTTAAAATGCTTATATTTGACAAAAAAGACTAACAATAAGAAGGATTCTCTCCATTTATCAAAAACATAAAGTGTCAATATAAGATCAGTATAGAATGACTCTTTAACTTAGAACAATGAGAACAGGCAAGACTGGCTAGATAGGAATTCAAATCCTGTGTATGTGCACAAAAGCAAATTGTAACAGCAAGATTGGTTTACTCAACAGATGTGACATGTAACATTCTGCCTAGTGGTAACATTTACACAGGGAGAGGGTTTTGGTCTCCCAAGTGTTTACACTTTTTTTAAGGGAGGTCATATACATTCTAGCAATCAGCTTAACTTAGTACAACTATGTGCTTTCTCACAACTTGGATATGACTTAAGCTGTGGCATCAGCAGTTAGTACACAAGTCTAGCAAATGTCAACTTTGGTAGCCAGGTATTCAAATCCAGTGGTGTGTTTGGGTATAAAAGCAAATGGTGTTATGCATTACTTGCTTATTCAGTAGATGTGATATGTATAATTCTATGCAGTGATAGCATTCATACAAGGGAGGGTTATGTTTCCTCCAACTGTTGCACTTCCTTTTGACAGGGCCAGCTAAAGCCCAACACAATGCTCATTATTCCTTCAAATGCACTCTTTCTAATAACTGTGATGCAACTTCCTTTGGGGTATCATCAATTAGTGTATAGGGCAAGAGAATGCTGAGTTAGACAGGCAGGTGTTCAAATCTGCCAGTGTGTACCTTGTATTAGTGTGTTCAATATGAAGTGGTAACAGGCAGGAATGAATTACTCAACAGATGGTGATATGTATAATGCTTGTTAGTGGTAAGGATTTCACAGGTGCAAGGTTTTGATATCCTAGGTGATACATTTCTTTTAAGGAAGGCCATGTGCATTCAAACATACCACTCACACTATCCATTCAACTGTGTGCCTTTTGACAACTGTGTTTTTAGTTATCCTGTGTTATCAGCAGCTACTGCACAGGTATACAGACTGTGAGGTACATGGGCATGTGTTCACACCTAGCACTGTCTACCTTGTATGAGTATGCAAAAAAAAAACATTGGTGACATGTTGGAATGGTACAGGGTTTTCCTAAGTATGTGCATTTGTCCGCACAATTATGTATGAATTCAACAACTCGTATATGCCTGTATCATACAACAACAGTTCTTCTTCCTGAAGAGTTAATTATGATTTTTAAATGACATTGATTTTCAACTTGGCCATGATTTCACTCAATGAACTATACAACAATATTGGCCTTCATTGTTCATTAGTTGCTAGGCTTTTCCTGCGCATGTATTTCTGATTTTCCTATCTGATGTTGATGAGCGCTTGTGCCCTGATTATGACTGTCTGCTTTGCCATGCATATTCTTTTGTTTAAATCATACACACACATATGGTCATGCACTTGCTTGCCATGATGCAGCCATGAGCCAGTGCTGTGAGCTTGAAGTGAGGCTCCAGGTCATGCAGTGTACCTTGACTTCTTATATATTTGATTAGCCCTACTGCTCATTTCACTGCCATGACCAGTTGTGTAAGCTTCATCACAACGTGTACATGATATTAATGAATCCGTTGGTTAGTACTGAATTAATTAATTTTACAATTTATTATTTTTTTATAATAGAAAAAGTCCACATCTGTCTTCATGGCTGGAAATGGGGCATTTTACTAGAATCAAGATAAGTATACTGACAATTGTGGCTTAAATCTAATTGTCTTCTAAGTCTTATTGATGTGTTTATCAATAGTTTGTTAAAATTACATGCAGCTATGTTATTTATGTATTTTTATTTTATTTATTTATTTGCAATTTTTTTACAAGGATTGTCTATTGGGTTGAGTGGAGCCCATTTTCAATGGAGTCCTGGGGAGAAATGCTCCTTAAAAATATTTTTCAATATAATCCAGTCAATAAAATAAAATCTTTAACAATTTAGTAATACAGAATGCAGGTGAAGAAACATAGTGTTACAGTATAAATAAATTAAAAAAGAAAAGCTCAAAAAAACTTTGTATTTACAATTTTGTTTGTTCATGGAATGGAAATATAACAGAAGAAGCAAAGAGGCTTCACACAGGTATTTAAAGAGAGTTAAGGTAGGGTAAGTGGGACAGGACGGGTTTAGTATAGAAGTAAGTAAGTAGGGAATAGTAAGAGGAAGTAGGGTAAGAAGTAGAAAGTAAGGTGGAGGAGAGAGGGTGGACTAAGGATTGTGGCACAGGGTGAAGTGTAAGAAGAGAGGGGGGAGAGTGAGAAAACTGGGTCTGAGACTGAGGGAGAATTATGTGGGGTGAAAGCAGGAACATTCCCAGAGGGAGGTGAGATGGAAGTGAAGCAAGGTCTTAAAGGTAGAGTGGTTATGGGTGGTATGGATTAGAGGTGGCAGGGAGTTCCAAAGACAAGCTAGAGAATAGAATAATAGAAGTTTTTCTGGTGAATGGACAGGCTTATGTAGTTCAATCGGTTTCTGGTTATTGGATCTTAGAATTCAATCAGGTAGATGCATTTTGAAAGAGTAGGCAATGAAGGGGCAGAGAGAAGGACTAAAGATAAGTTTTTGAGCATGGGAGAGTTAAATGTAGGTAAGATAATTGGGCAGCTCTAGCAAATTTAGTTTGTGAAGGGTGCTGCAGTGGTGGGATTTGGAAATTTTTTTGTAACAGGAAGATAGTTTTGTCTTGAGAGAAGAATGTAGGTTGGTAAAAAGTGGGGCACCGTATAAGAGGGATGGTATGAGATATGTTATAGAGAGAACAAACTTAGTGGGGGGGGGTGAGGAAATGGATGTGGTGGTAAAGCATGCCAAGTTTCTGGTGTTTTTTTTTTATATTCATTAGCAGGTACGTATCAAACTTAAACTGCTCGTCAATGAGGGCACCTAGAAGTTTGGCCTGGGATACTACCTCAAGAGATGTATTGTTCTGACTAGTAATGGAGAATGAGTTTTTGTCTATGGTAGAGTTTTTAGAAGGTGTAAATATCATGAGTTTAGTTTTTGATGCATTGAGAGCTAAGTGGTTATCTAGCATCCATTGTTCAGTGGAAGAGAAGGCATCTTGTGTTAGTTTAACAAGTGTAGAGATAGAGGTGGCAGATCAGATAATTGTAGAGTCATCTGCATATTCAATAAGTTTAGCATTAGGAATGGTCTGACGGAAGTCATTTTTGAAGATATTAAACAGTATGGGACCTAATATGGAACCCTGGGGTACACCTGTAGGTGTATTAAGGTAGGGGGGAGGTGGCTTTTTTCCATTTGACTGCTTATTGCCTGTTGGAAAGGTAACTAATGAGCCAGTTGATTGAAGAGATGGATAGATTAAGTTTAGAGAGTTTTGATAGAAGGAGGTTATGGGAGATAGTATCGAAGGCCTTCAATAGGTCCAGAAGGAGGGTAGACATGAGGCAGCTGGAATCACGAGTTTTAATGATGGATTCAAGGAAGGAGAGGAGAGCAGTGGTAGTACTATGGCCGGGTCTGAATCCGTGTTGTGTGGGAGTAAGCAGCTGGTTATCTATAAGGTAGGGTAAAAGTTGTAGGTGGATACGTTTTTCTAGAACCTTTGAGATAGGGGATGGGATGGCGATAGGTTGAAAGTTGGAAATATTATTGTTGTTGCCCCCCTTGTGAAGGAAGATGGTAAAGGCCTTCTTCCAGAGTTGGGGTACATAGTCTTCTTGAATTGACCAATTTATTAGAATGGAGATGGGGAAAGCAATAGCATAGGCGGCTAGTTTTAGGAAGTAGGAAGGGATGTTGTCGGGGGTGATAGAGCATGGTTTCAGTTTCTGAAGGAGTTTTTTAATGGTAGATGTAGGGATGGGTCTGATAGAGAAGGGTAAGGGGTGGGAAGTGGTAGTGTTTGGGGAAGAAGAAATAAGAGAAGGTGGAGAAGAGGATGTAGTGTTATTGGAGAAGGATGATGAGAAGGCTAAAAAATCAGTGAAGAAGGAGTTGAATTGGCTGGCTAACGCCAGGGTGGTGGCATTTCGTTCAGGCTAAGGATTTTCTTTTTTACCAGGATTAAGCAGGGAGGAGATACCATTCCAGATTGTTTTAGGGTTTGTTTTATGGTTGTTTTGAAGTAAGGAGAAGTAAGATTTGCGATCAGATACAATAAGTTTTTTAACTTTGTTATGAAGTAGTTTATATTTATTCAGGGAGTTGGGAGTTTTATTCTTCTGGTGGTGCTTCCAGCCTTTTGTCTCGGAGACGCATTATTGTAGAGGTCTCTTTGCTTAACCAGGGGACAGTGTTGCTTTTAATCTGTTTGTTATGGGGGGAACAAAAGTATTTAGAAGGTTTAACAATGTTGTATTGAAGTAGGAAACAGCATTATCCAGGGAGAGGGTTTTTAAGGGGCTCCAGTTTGTGCATTTCAAAGAGTTAGAGAAGCTGTCAAGGTTGAAGTTTTCTAAGGAGCGTGTAGAAATATAAGTGGGGGATAGTTGTAAAGGGGAGGGAAGGTGATGAGCAAAACAGGGAAGGTGATCACTGAAGGAGTCAGGAATGGTGCCATTATCTGAAATATAATGGGGGTGGGAGACCAGAATCCAGTCAAGGGTACTACCACAGGTGTGATCCCTGGAAGGCCTGGCAGTAGAGTTGATTAGCTGTGAGAAGTTATATAGGTTTATGTTTAAGGAGTTCATGGGAGAGTGAATGGTAGGCCAGTTTATATTAACATTAACAAGGATTAAGGTCTCATTGGTAATATTAGAGGAGAACCAGGACAGGATATCCTCAAGAATAGGGATATTGTCTCCGGGGGGAATATAGAAAGTGGCTTGGCAGATATGTTTGTTTCTATTCAACTGAAGGAGGGCCAGAGTTAGTTCGGCATTGGAAAATTGGGGGATAGGCTTTGTGTAAGGAGTGAGGAATGATTTATACACTGGTCATCTGATGAAGTCTTTAGTATTGGGACGAAAATGCAAATGTAATGAGTGAAGGCGTTTATGTTTTATCAGCTGCTCTGTGATGTTCTATCGGCTGCTCTGTGTTGGATTTAATTAACGTATCTTGATATACCTCGTTTGGGTTCAGCTCTGGTTATAGCACTCTTGTTTTGATTTATTGGTGGTTTCAAGTGCATTTTCACTGTATCACTTGATTTGTGTAAGGAGTAACTGAAAGGGAGGAGGAATAGAGGAGAGCGACTTCACCACCTTTCTTATGGGTTCTGTCTTTTCTAATGATATAATAGTTGGGGAGGATTATTTTGGAGTCTTTCATATGGGGTTTCATCCAAGTTTCTGAAATGTACTGGATATCAGACTGATTATGATGGAGCCAGGCATGGAAGCATTCAATGTAGTGAAAAGAAGAGATTTTTTGGTTGAGGGGGGAGTAGGTAGGGGAGAAGAAGATTTGGGAGATGGGGAGGGACTGAGGTTAGGATGAATGTTGCTGGAACGAAGGATGGTAATGAGTTGTTGGATGTGGGAAAAAAGGTATATTGAGTGTTTAGTATCTGGTTTGTTGGTCAGGTAGTCTGTAGGAACATTGTTAATTGCCATTGGAGTAGAATATCTATAGCTAGGAATACATTTATAGGGAAAAGAGACAATCATTGAAAGAGTATAGGTAGGTGGATATGAAGGTTGCAGGATGTTTGTGTTGTATAGGGTAAGGACAGGTAGTATGAAAAGAGGGAGAGTGATGTATTATGTAGTGGTGTATTAGGGAGACTTGTGAGAAAGTTAAGACAGGATAGGGTGACAAGGAGAAGCGTTAGGGTTATGAAGGAGGCAGGTTTATTAAGCAAAAAAGTGCATAGTCATCCCCTTTGGGAAAAACAAAGTGCCCACAAATTACCATATAGGTGGTAATCCATTAAGTACGGAAGAAGTAATTAGGGATTTGGGGACCCAAGTAGATTGCAATCTCTCCTTTGACAATCACATTGCCAAAGTGTTTAGAAAGACATTCTATATAGCCCACCTTATCACAAAGGGGTTCACATCTAGATCAAGAGAGGTCATTGTGCCCCTCTACTCATCACTCATCAGGCCCATAATTGAATACAATGCCCCATTTGGGATGTACCTTACCCGACACCTGCTACAACTAGAAAGACCCCAAAAGTACCTCACCAAGAGGATCAAGGGACTCAAACAGATGCCCTACGCAGTTAGGCTAAAGAAACTCCAGCTCTACTCAGTTGCTTACCGCCTACTCAGAGGCGATCTGTGCCTGATGTATAAAGCCATGTCCAACCCAGAATTAATGGAGATGCTCCACCTCAAGAAATTCAAATCCATCAGAACTACATGCTCCAGTGACTTAAACCTCAGCACAGAAATAAATAGAACATGCTGGAGGGACAGATTCATATCCCAGAGGCTCCCCTCACTCTAGAACAAAATCCCAATCCATGTCAGACAGAGCCCCTCAATGACCCTCTTCAAGAAGAATCTTGACGTTTGGATGGGTGATCGTAAATTTACCCCTGGGATCTCTTCTGTGTCACTGCTAGACAGAGGCACTGTAAACTAACCTTAAATGGGCTATCTTCTGTGACCTACTATACAGAGGCACAGTCAACAAATCTAAGAAGGGTGACAAAAGCCAAACACACTCTGGCTAGGCTTGTAAATGCCCTAGGGCAGATAGCCTAGTATTAACCTATGAACCTATGATCCTATAATGGTTATTTAGTGTTTCAGCTGAGGAAGAATATAAAGTTTGGCGTATAGTTTGAATGCACTTATCCAAGTACAGATAAATAATGAGGGGGGTGATGGGGTGAGAGGTAGTAGAGAGGGGAGGGGTGGATGCTTATGATGTGGAGGAGGGTGGGAGCAGCTGACTGGACTATGTAAAAGTGGGAGTGGTAGTATGGCTGTAAGGGATTCCTATTACAAGAACGAAAGTTCACTACTTTGAACTTGTAATAGGAAGCCTCACTTCTGTGAAAGTTCACTTTGATGAAAGTGAACTTTTGCATAAGTGCACTTCACCGAAAACACCGCAGCACAGTGGAGGACATAAAAAACAAGCTATATCCTCCACTATGGTGCAATAGTCACGGACCTTAGGGTTAGGGCACGGGTTAGGGTAAGGGGATAGTTAGTAAAGCTATCCCCTTACCCTAACCCTAAGGTTTGTGATTATCGCACCATAGTGGAGGACATTGCTATATCCTTCACTGTGCTGCAATCGTCACAGACCTTAGGGTTAGGGCACGGTTCATGGTATGACCCATGCCCTAACCTTAAGGTCCGTGAGTACTACACGGAAGTTCAGTACAACACCTGTTCATTGTACTGAACTTTCGGTAAGTGCACTTTCGATTAAGTGCACTTTCGCTGCAGTGAGCATTCCGTGCACTATTTCGAATTAGTGAAAATTCGATCTAGTGTATTGAACCCGGCTGTAAGTGTAGAGGTAGTTGGGGTGTGTGGGAATTGGGAGCAGGGTAGGAGAGCAGAGTGAGCCCGTAGGGTGAAATGAGCAGGTAGAGCCAAGAAGAAGGAGGCAGACTTGCCAAAAAAAAAAAAAACAATCAGTGTTGTGGAGGACAAGACCTGAAGCTAGATAGCAAGCCCGAAGGTAGCTGATACAGGAAAAGACACTGGGCCAGATGCAGAAAAACAAGGTAAGCTAAATGGTGGAATTTACGGGGGCATGGTACTTACACAGGACTGCTATAGGTGAAATAAAGGAACAGAGATTGGTGAACAGTGCCACCTAGTGGCCAAACTATGAAAGTCTGCAGGAAAATACCAGGAAACAGGCAAGGGATTGGAAAGGAGATTGAGGGAGTAAATCAGTAGGCTGCTAGCAGACACATGGTGGAGTACAGTGTTAGGGTAAATTCGGCTACAACAGTAACAAAAAAGGAATGCACAATAGAGTTACATACACGCTATAATTCTAGTCCTGGGGGGAGCTGTTTGGTACAAATGCACTGCAGAATCCCAATGAGTTGTTCTTTCAGGGGCAGGATACCAGGGAGATTTGTAGACAGTGGGAAAACACCTGGGTGGCTGAAACATAGCAAAAGCAAGACGTTATAATTCTACTCCTTGGGGGAGCCTGTCTGGTATAAATGCACTGCAAAATACCGATGATTTGTTTTTTCAGGGGCAGGATACCAGGGAGATTCTTCGTAGAACAGTGGAAAACACCTGGGCAGTTGAAACGTAGCAAAAACAGGATGTTATAATTCTAGTCCTTGGGGAGGGGGGGGGGGCTGTTTGGTATAAATGCACAGCAGAATCCTGATGAGTTGTTCTTTCAGGAGCAGGATACCAGGGAGATTTATAGAACAGTGGGAAAACACCTGGGCAGTTGAAACGTAGCAAAAGCAGGATGTTATAATTCTAGTCCTTGGGGGGGGGGGGGCTGTTTGGTACAAATGCACAGCAGAATCCTGATGAGTTGTTCTTTCACGAGCAGGATACCAGGGAGATTTGTAGAGCAGTGGGAAAACACCTGGGTGGTTGAAACGTAACAAAAGCAGGTGATGAGTGAAGCCAGCAGCCTACAACAGGGCATGACTGGAGTGGTTCAGGGATATTTTAAAATTATATGACTTGCATAGGTAGTATATTTTTGCATAAATTATTAAATATTCATATGTTTTATTATTTACTATATTTTTATCACTGTATCTCAAGAGACAATGATGGAGCACATGATCACAGCATAAGCTATTTATACAAGGAATTCAAATTTGTCTCTCATTCTCATAAAGTATGATTAATGATGAAGATACTGCTAGAGCATTAAGTGAAACCATTCTATCTACCTGTTTTTCCTGAATTAAATCACTTTTATACCTTTCCTGCATGCTAAATTTTGTGATAAAGATATAAATATAGATAAAGATATATAGATAGATATGTGCAATTACTTTTGTCAAACATACGTGATCGTGAACTAAAGGTGTACTTTTGATCAAAGATTTGAATGATCACCTTTTGAGGATGGGTTGCTCTAAGTAAGGCTGATTACCCTTTTGTCAGGTTGTATGATCACAAGTTGGTATATTGAAATAAGAGGTGATGTGGGGACTGACCCCATCGGATGGGTGTGGGGTTTGAAGACCCCATGTGAAAGCATTTATTTATTTTAGTTTTAAGATGCATTATTTGTTTGACTGGATTATAAGTGAGGAGTTTTCTTGTATCACGCAGTGAATTTGAAATTGAGACCTGAGAGGGTCTAGGTATTATAGTTATATCATTGCCTGCTGTAGTATAAATGAAACTATGTTGTTAATTATTATATTTTGTTTTTCACTGTTGCTGTTGTAATGTTGAGGAACTTGTTTATTTATTTATTTAATTGCAGGATCGGTAGAAGTATTTGGGCTAATTGCATGTTAAAATATTTGATCATTAAATAATTAATGTTTTGGGCTTGTCTGGCATCAAAATTTTGGATGCTTGATAATTTGCAACTGCAAAAAATATAATACACACACACATATATATATATATATATATATATATATATATATATATATATATATATATATATATATATATATATATATATATATTTGTGTGTGTGTGTGTGTGTGTGTGAATGCATGCATGTCTGTCTCCAGAAATGTAGTATTAAAGTTTATGTAAAAACAGCTCTTAACAAACCCAGACCAGTTTTGTTAAAGCTTTTTCAATGGATAAAATCCTGTGAAGTTTTGCTTTAGTTACTGTTTGAAGGAGTTCAGATTAGTAAATTTTTGTAATTTTTCTCAGGGCATGTGGATGGTGGTCTACATTTTAAGAGAGTCAACAGCTGAGTAGTCAGATTTATTGACATTTATAGGTGTTTGTAGAGTGGAGTGTTCTGTTAGGTGTATGCTGTAATAGGATGTGATCCAGGAGAGGCCAGTTTTCTTATTTGCAAGATTGTTACTTATCACTACTTCTGAGTGGGGTAAGTAGTATGAGAATCCAGTCCAGCTATATTATTTTAAAGCTATTGCAGTGGTGTAATTTATGAGGAGCAATGGTTGTGAACCTAGTTATTTTTGTTGTAGCACTGTTCAAGCCTGTTGGTTTGACTGCCTTGTAAGTTAACTAATATTGAAAAGAGTTGGGAAAAAGCAGGTGATTGCTCTATCCTTCCTGGCTTCATCTGCTAAATAGGGTCTTATCCATTAGAGGGTGCAAACGTTTTTGGTATTATTTTCTACAACTTGTTTTATATGATAATCAAATGTTATGTTTTCATCAATATAACTTGCTAAGTGTTTGATGTGGAGTGCTACATATCATTTGGTCTAGGAGAAGAGAAGGGAAGAGAAGAAGAGAAGAGAAGGGAAGAGAAGAGGAGAGAAGAGAAGAGAAGAGAAGGGAAGAGAAGGGAAGAGAAGAGAAGAGAAGAGAAGAGAAGAGAAGAGAAGAGAAGGGAAGGGAAGGGAAGAAGAGAAGAGAAGAGAAGGGAAGAGAAGAGGAGAGAAGAGAAGAGGAGAGAAGAGAAGAGGAGGGAAGAGAGTGAAGAGAAGAGGAGAGAAGAGAAGAGAAGAGAAGAGAAGAGAAGAGAAGAGAAGAGAAGAGAAGAGAAGGGAAGAGAAGAGGAGGGAAGAGAAGAGGAGAGAAGAGAAGAGGAGAGAAGGGAAGAGAAGAGGAGAGAAGAGAAGAGAAGAGAAGAGAAGGGAAGGGAAGAGAAGAAAAGAGAAGAGAAGAGAAGAGAAGAGAAGAGAAGGGAAGGGGAGGGGAGAGGAGAGGAGAGGAGAGGAGAGGAGAGGAGAGGAGGGAAGGGAAGGGAAGAGAAGAGAAGAGAAGAGAAGAGAAGAAGGGAAGAGGAGAGAAGAGAAGAGAAGAGAAGGGAAGGGAAGGGAAGAGAAGAGAAGAGAAGAGAAGAGAAGAGAAGAGAAGGGAAGAGAAGAGAAGAGAAGAGAAGGGAAGAGAAGGGAAGAGGAGAGGAGAGGAGAGGAGAGAAGAAGAGAAGAGAAGCGAAGAGGAGAAGAGAAGAGAAGAGAAGAGAAGAGAAGAGAAGAGAAGAAGAGAAGAGAAGAGAAGAGAAGAGAAGAGAAGAGAAGAGAAGCGAAGAGGAGAAGAGAAGAGAAGAGAAGAGAAGAGAAGAGAAGCGAAGAGGAGAAGAGAAGAGAAGAGAAGAGAAGAGAAGAAGAGAAGAGAAGTGGAGGAGAAGAGAAGCGAAGAGGAGAAAAGAAGCGAAGAGGAGAAGAGAAGAGAAGAGAAGAGAAGAGAAGAGAAGAGAAGAGAAGAGAAGAAGAGAAGAGAAGCGAAGAGAAGCGAAGCGAAGAGAAGAGAAGCGAAGAGAAGAGAAGAGAAGAGAAGAAGAGAAGAGAAGAGAGTTTTCTGATTATAGTAAGGTTTTGATGTAAACAATAAATGCCTTTTTTGGGGAGAGTTTAGGAAGAGTTTTCAGTAATGAAGCCAGGCTTCAGCAGAGAGGAGAGACTCTTGAATTATCTGTTGTAGTTTTTCTAGTCTGGTGTGGAGACATCTACTTATTGAATGATGGTAGGGTATTTACTGACTTTATGTAGTAATTTATGAAAACGTTGAACAGAAGAGGACCACAAATAGATCTTCAGGGATACCCATAGATATAGGAAGGAATGGTGAGATATCTGTATTCCATATGACAACTTGTTGTTCATGAGGCAGGTAGTTGTCAAACTAGGAGAAAGATGTGTCTGGACCTACAGAAGACAGTCTTTTAAGGCATTTACAATAAGAGGCAGTATCACAAGCCTTGGATAGGTCAAGGAATACTGCTGATGCAAGATTCCCAGCACTTCTGCTTTGGTTGACGTGGTTTGACAAACTTAGAAGAACAGAGACAAAACTAAGATGTCTCAAGCCATGCTATATGGGAGAGAGTAAATTACTGTCCACAGTGAAGCTGAGTAATTGTCTTTGAGTATAATTTTCAAGCACTGTTTATGATGTATAAACAATAGCGATGGGTCTTTAGTTGGGGAGATTAGTTGAGGTATCTCATTTATGATGAGGAAGAATGTAAGATTTCTCCCAGAGTAGCGGGACATAGAATTCTTTCATTGACAGGTTTATTAAAATAGAAACGGGATAGGATACAGCCTCTGCTACTAGCCTGATATATTCCACGGGTGAATTATCTAGGATATGGGCTGTTGGTTTTAACTGGTGGAGTAGCTGTTTGATGGCAGATGTATCTATAACAAACACCCTATCCTTCTAAGGAACACCTACAAGTATTGTGAGTTGAAGAGGAGACAGTAGTAGTGTCTTTAATGTGGGAGGCTACTAACGTAATAAAGTAAGAATTGAATTGGCTGGCAATGCTATCTGCTTGGTTGGTAGTTGTATTTGAGGAAGAAGGATGAGTAATGTAACCAGAGTGGATAAGTTTATTTACGGAGGGCCAGAAAAATGTTTGGTGTTGGTAAAGCTACAGACTTGCATGTTGGTGTTGTAAGATCTTTTGTTGGACTGGATCCTGATTTTGGCCTGATTGTGCATTTGCTTATACTTCTGGAGGTTGGGTTTTGTTTTCTTTGTTGTACAGGTAATCCATGCCTTGTATTTCTCAGCTGTGCAGATTTTTGTAGAATGTCCAGATTTTTGCCTCATATTTTTGGTCTATTCTTCATAAAATTTGTGGAGTTTTTTGGCAAATCTCTTAAAACGGAAGTCACTAAATAATGACATATATTTGAGTTTTAGACTATATCTTTTGGAAAATGCAGGCTACCACAACATCTGTCATTCTAGAAATTTTTAAAGTTTATAAGAACAATAATCAAAATATGTGCCTATTTTTGGGTCTCTGTCACCCCATTATTTGAGGCTTTGTCCAGATTATTTTGCACTAAGCGGCTGGGCAGTATCCTCTATTTTATAAGCTGCTTTGTTTGTCTAGTTAGCTAGGGTGCCAGGTTGGGTTTAACTATTTTGTTTTTTATTTGGGGCAAATTTATTAAGAAGATTGAGAAATGTAATATTGACAAAGGTTACAGCTCTGTCAAGTTGCATATATATATATACATATATATAAATATATATATATATATATATATATATATATATATATATATATATATATAGTATAGATATAAATATAGATTTATGTTTACATATAAAACATAAACAATACACTGTGGATGGTCTCCTTGAGATTGACAAACTCCAAATGATCCTTTATTCTCCCAAGTTTAATAAGTGAGAGAACATTTACAAATAAGTACAAAATGAAAACACTTACAAATTATGAGATGTTGCGCATACACTTTCATCTAGCAGTCATGCTTGTAAATGAATCTACAATTATTAAAAGTCCCGCACTTCCTATACCCCTACTTGGTTCACCAGTTTGATAATAATGGGTATACCCCTCAACAAGGTTCTTCACATTCTTGGCCCTTTATAGACAAAGTGTGGTTCCTATTCCAAGACCTGTATGACTATGTTTTTAACTGTTTGAGGCACTAAATTATATTGAAGAATTAAAGCCTTAATAAAGGGAGTAAAGTCAATAGAATTTCTAGTGGTCTAAGAAATTCTTCCAAAAGATGAATCAGTGGGGTTATCATTGCAATTCATAGCCTCCAAACACTTTGCTAATAAGGGTCTATATTTGTCACCACACCCATTCGTGACCTCATTGTTGATACCTCTAACCAAGGTCTTGGGATAACCCCTATCCATGAATATAAGTTCCAGTTTCCTCTTTCCTTCTAAAAACTTTTGTTTTTCTGAGACCATTCTGGTTAGTCTAACAAATTGGCCTTTGACTAGACTCTTTCTTTTTGTGAGTGTGTGACAACTGCTGAAATGGAGATATGCATTAGAAAAGGTGGACTTGCTGTACATATTGCATATAAAACTTTTTTGTGTAGGATCAACGGAAATGGCAGTGTCTAGAAAATTGATTTCCTTAGAATCAAATTCATGCACAAAGCTCAAAAAGTTAATAGCATTCTCAAGAAAATACATAAAATTATTAATCTCGCTTTTAGAGCCATCCCATAGGATGAATATGTCATCCAAGGAACAGAAATATGCCTTGCAATGTTCTAAATATTCAGAAATAAATAGGAAATATTTCTCCCAGTGTAACATTACCAAATTCACCAAGGCTGGTACACACACCTCACCCATTGCCATGCCCTTGACCTGTTTAAATAGCTCCCCTCTGAAACAGAGATGAACAAATTTATGGATTTATGATGACTTCATATCCTTTAGAAATGCAAGCCAACACAAATACTGTTATTCTAGCAAGTTTATAAGTTAGTAAGAGTAATATTTAAAATCTGTCCTTATTTGTGGGATCTTTGTCCCACTATTATTTCAGGCTTTGTCCAGATTTCTTTTGGTAAGAGATTGAGAGGTATGATAGGTTATAAACTTTTTTGTTGTACTGTAATTTTAGGTGGTTTTCTACATCAACATGTTTGTAATGAATGATTTCTCAAATACCATATCAGTATATCAGCAATATGTATGCAAAATATATAGCTCTCAAAGGCAATGTTCACATGATGTAACCTGCTCAACAAGGATTTAGTCACCCAGCTATAATGCAGCAATGGCCAGGTATATTTAATCCACAATACTTGTGATTACACATATTTAAAGATCCTAGATGGTAGGTAGACTTGCATAGACCAAGCTTTGAAAAATTACTTTGTAAAGCATGAATGCTGAAATAAAATAAGGTAGTCTAGCTCTGACAAGTGTGCTTCAGATAACAAGAGTATACCAGTATTATAGGTAGTTTTAGAATACATGATTAAGATTTTGATAAATGTAAACACAAATTATAATAGGCATTTGGCAACTTTTTAAGTGCCATCTTGTTCAGTAATCAACATTTAAGGACTGAAGTATTAAGTGTGGTCATAAGCTAAATTATATATTGGTACAAAAGAAATAAATGAAGAACTGTAACCAATTGAGCAAGAAAGTTAAAACAAATGTAAAAGCAGTATAAAGAGATGATCAATTGGCAAAAGGAAAAAAAAAACATACAGCATGATTTGTATGTATTAAGAACAGAAACTCTAACCACTTAACTGTTAACTGATTTCAAAATCAATAGGAATTCAGCTTTGAACTAAAAAGATAACTCCTGTGTAATCATTCATAACTGAAACATGACCAAAATGCATGTGGCTGATGATATCTGATTCTCATGCATGGAGTGAAGGTAGCCCAAAATAGTTCACAAATACCATCATGGGAAGCAGAATAATCCATGTATTGCATATAAGTTGGTTCAAGTAAAGGTCTGAAAAAATACTAGTTTCACTGAAAAGCTATCAGCTTCCTTTGCATATCTGTGTTAAAAATTTTGAGGTGGGAGACAAGGAGGCAGACTCTGTGAAAGCTAAAGGACATTAATTAATCATTATTGGACAACTATCAATATTATTGCCAAGGAGGGGGATGCATGTATGTGAGATCAGAAGGCTAAAATACATTACTGTGGCAATTATCTCTTTTACACCCATCATAATCTAACATGTGAAGTACAAGCAGAGGTTGATGATGAAGAAACTGACGGAGTATGTAAAAGGAATGGCAAACTACATAATCATTATTAAATTATCACCAGCACTGCTTGCCATAATGGTAGTATATGTGTATGAGAAAATAACATTGAAATACATTATTGATGCTATTATTTAATTCACTTTGGTTAGTCAAGTATTCGTGGGCACATTAGTAAAACATGGTAATCCTTAGAGTGAAAGGATGGAGAGGCAGACTATGTGAAAGCAGTTTGACTTTAATTCAGCACTGTTAAATACATGTTGATTCTGCTTGTTGGGGGCTATTGCACATGTTTAGAAGCAGAAGATGGAATACAACACTGTGACCATTTCTGTGTTCACTATCATTACAAGTAAACATTAGATTTGTACATATTAAGTGGTTTTCTTTTTAAAGGGGTGCAGATTATGTATAAAAGGAAAGGACAATTATATGAGCAATGTTTAAAAATGATTAAAATATATGTCCCCGAAAGCAGCAAGTTGAAATACATCATTGTGAATGTTATTTATGTCACAGTCAATCATAAGTATACAGAAAAGCAAACTATCTTTTTAGAGCATAGGCTATATATAGCAATAGACAGTTATATGATCACTCAAAGTATCACTAATGTGGCTTCTCAGGGGGCAGGGTATATGTTTCTGAAAGCATCAAGTTGAAATCCATTATTGTAGTCATTATTTGTTTGGTTTTCCTCACAGTATAACAATATAGCTATACAAAAATTGACTATCTTTAATGAGGCAGGCTGTGTGTAAGAGTAAAGTACACTTACATAATGACCATTTAATGATCCCTGGCTTATTTTGTAGTTAGTGTGTGTTTATATGGGAACAGCAAAATGAAATACATTATTGTAGCAGTTATCTGTTTCACTTTTAACACCAGTAAACATTATGGGTGTACACAGAGAGTGACATATTTTTGTGCATCATGGGGATGAGTTAGTAGAGGTGGAGGAGGTTGGCTGTGTATAAAAGTAAAAAGTAACTGCATTATTCCTATCAGACAGTTATTGATGTGGGCTGAAAAGGCGTATAGCATATGGGTATGACAGCAACAAACTAACCACTGCTGTCACCATTATTTCTTTCACTTTGATTACAATCAAACATAATAGGGTTAAAATGAAAGTGACTATGGAGATGAAATTTCAGTGAAAAATGCTAAGTGCCATTAGTTGAACAATCACTGTTAAATGTTTACCTATACTCCTTAACTCCTTATCTTAAAAGACATGTATGTGTTGTGTCTGACAACATCAGGGCAAAATACATTAATATTTCCATTACTTGCTTCACTCTCATCACAATCTATTATCAGAGGTTTATGCAGAAAGTGACTGTCTTTAGTAGAAATTGAGGTTCTTAATGAAAGTGAGTGAAAACTGTTATCATGTGTTCACATTTATGAGTAACAGATGTGGGGTAGTGACCTCTGTGAAAAAATAATTATAATAGATTTATTTGTGGAAAATGTATATGACTTTGCTGCAGTAAATGCAGGTGTAGACTCACAGAAGGGATACATTCTACTAAGATAGAATATGTCAAAGGAGCAAAAACTACTGTTTGCTATGTTTTACAAGTACAGTGAATGTTTTGGTTTTCAGATTGCTACTTTTATTGTAAGTTCATAGCATCCATAGTACAACTCTTGTTCAAGTTAGTTCTTTGAAATGCACATTTTACTGTTTCTTATGGGGAAATTATATAATGGATAATATGAATTTAGCTTGTTTCTACAATATAAAATGTTAAGCCATTATTTATTTCTCCCAGAAAGTGATGTTTTCCAGAATATGAAATGTTTATACAGAAAAAGAAAAGAAGAAACCCTTTTCAGGAAATGTGATTTCATATGTAGAAATTCTACAAGCAGTTGTTTCATTACAACTGAATCAAAAATACAAGCAAACCACAGTTTATAACTGAATGTCCATATATGCTGACAAAATATTTACAAGAAAATTTCAGATATGTGACCAGGTTTTAGTCAGCTATTAGAAGGCACTGTGAATAGAATTGTATGACCATTAGACTGTGCCAACCTGCATTAGACTCATTTTCTATGAGGTTTGAGAATATGATTTCTCAGGGTAAGACAGGGCAGCACATTTATGAACTGAACTTTTAACAGAACATCATTATTTCTGACATGAAACTAATACATACTCATCCAGAAAAGGCAATGCATTTTGTTACTGAAGATATGTCATGGCCAAACACCTTTGCACTGATAAAAGAGATGTGTGTCAGCATACAATTCATCACTGATCTACAGTGAAATCCTTAAACAAAATAGAAGCCAAAAATACATTTTATTTCTGAATATAGGTTCATAAGTTCATAGGTAGGTACTAGACTATTGGCCCTAGGGCCTATATAAGCCTAGCCAAAAAGGCACCCTGGCTTTTGCCACCCAAGAAAATTATTTTCCTATGCCCCTGTTGATCAGAGCCACATATGTGATCCCTGGGGTGAATTTCCTATTTCCCATCCAATCATCAAGATTTTTTTTGAAAAGTGCTAATGAGGAGCTTTGATATAGATAGGTAGTTTGTTCCAGAGTATGGGAAGTCTCGGGGACAGGAATCTATCCCTCCAGCATATTCTGTTTATTGTGGTGACAAGGTTTATGTCCCTAGAGCATGTAGCTCAGAGAGATTGGGATTTCTTTAAGTGGAGCATGCCCAACAGCACTGGATTTGACATGGCTTTGTATATTAGGCAGAGATCACCTCTGAGTAGGCGATATGTGACAGAGTAAAGCTGGAGAGTTTTTCAGTCTGCGTAGGGTATTTCTGCGGCCTTTCCAGTTGTTGTAGATGTCTTGTGAGGTACATACCAAAAGGGGCATTGTACTCTATAATGGGTCTAATGAGTGACGAGTAGAAGAGACCTATGACCTCTTTTTTTCCTGGATGAGAAACCTTTTGTGATGAGGTGTGCCACACATAAGGATTTCCTGACTATTGGGGTGATGTGATTATCAAAGGAGAGACTACTGTCCACCTGTGTCCCAAGGTCTCTTATCACACTTTCAATGTTAAGAAGACTATCACCTATGTGGTAGCATATAAGTACAGAGTTTTTACCAAAGGGGATGACAATGCACTTTTTGGCACTGAGCTTGAGGCCATGGCTTTGACACCAGGCATCTGTCTCAGTGAGGCCCTTTTGTCAGATGCCCACATCATTAGGAGTTTCAATTATGGCTCCTAGTTTGCAGTCATCTGTGAACTTCATTAGCCAAAGACCTTCTGTGTTAGCCTGTACTTCAGAAAAGTAGATACCAAACAGGAGAGGATGCTGGACTGAACCCTGTGGTACTCCACTTGTCACTGGTCTGAAGATGGATTTGGAGTCTGCTACTTTCACAGTGTAGGTTCTGTCAGTGAGCCAGTTGGCAACCCATCTTGTGACATAGGGATTGATACCTAGTTTAGTGAGTTTATCTATAATTCCAGAGTGAAGGATGGTGTCAAAAGCCTTGGCGAGATCTAGATAGACTGTGTGAACCATCTTACCCTTGTCTATGGCTTTGGTGACTCCTTAAAGAAGTCTATCAGGTTTAGGAGACATGATATGCCTTTTACAAACCCAAACTGGGTGAGGTCCAGAATTTGGAGATTACCAATGTCGTTGTTTATAAGTTCCATGATGATACATTCCATGGCCTTGCAGACCAGGCTCGTTAGGCTAATGGGGCAGTAGTTCCCAGGGTCTGTGATGGCTCCACCTTTGTGGAGTGGGATAACCATCGCTGTGCGCCATTCAGTGGGCACAAAGCCTGAGGTGAGGCTATGACTGAACATGGTGCTTAGGTGAGGTGCCAGTTCATTCTGTTGTTCATATAGAATGCAGCCTGTGATGTTGTCAGGTCCCATGGATGCTGTGTTCTTGGCTTTGGAGAGTGTGTTTTTTACCTATGCAGCCGTGATTACAGGAACTTTGCATTCTTCCAGTATAGAGATGGGCCCTTTAAGGGGTGAGATGGGGGTAAAGTTAGCACTGAACCTATCTGCCAGGATGTTGGCAATATCAGTTGGTTCTGTATATTTAGTGTCATTGTGCTGTAACTCAGAGCAGATGTGAGTGTTGCCATTGAGATTCTTGGCATAGCTATAGAATGCTTTGTGGTTGTCTTTAGAATCAGTGGCAATTTTGTTTTCGTAACTAGCTTTGGAGGATTTTATGAGGGATCTCAGATTCTTACTGAGGCTGACCAGGAAGTTCCTTCAATTATGGGATTTTACTCTTTTTTTGCAACAGTTTCTTTCTTCTGTTGTAGAGTTTGTTTAGGGCAGGGGACCACCAGATTGGCTTCCTTTTTTTGGAGGATAGCATCTTAGTTCTGTTAGGCATAACATGATCCATGCACTTTCGTAAGTGCTTATAAAGTGCATTTGTGAAGGATTCAGCAGTCGTACCTCTATTGTCTGTCTGCATGGGTGTCGTGAAGTTTGCCACTTCTGTCTTAAGAAGTGTGAAGTTGGCATTGGAGAAAATGTTTTATGGTGGTTTTCCGAATGAGGGGTGGGGGTAGGATGTGGATGTCTAGGGTGATTAGCTTGTGGTCAGATCTGACCAATGAGGAATTGACCTCTGGTGTGGAACACCGGTTGCCCATGTTGGTAATGACCAGGTCTAGGATATAGCTGCCCCTGGTGGGGGTGTGGATAAGGTGATCCAAGGCATTGGAATTTATGAATTCCAGAAAATGTTGAGCAAAAGAGTTGGTACATGAGTAGTTTTCCCAGTTAATGGTGGGGTAGTTGAAATCGCTCATTATTAGGATGTTGGGTTGCACCCTAATATTTTCCACTGTATATCAAGAAATGAGGAGTGGGAATCCTGGGGCATGGTGAGGGATCTGTAGCAAGTTACAATTTGGATTGCGGTCTTGCCCAGAGTTAGTTGCACTTGGATAATCTCAGATGCATTATGCTGAGCAATTAGCCTGGAGGTGTGGATATCCTTAATGAATATGGACACGCCTCCGCCTTTAGTGTTTCAGTCCAGGTTAGGTGGCCGAAAGGTGTGGTATGAATTATAGCCTGGTAATGCAGGGGTGCTCTCTGGAGCCTTGAACCAGGCCTCTGTCACTGCACAGATGTAATGTTCTCCATTTTAAGGAGTGCCTCGAGTGAATGCATTTTGAGGTTTAGACTTCTGGCATTGAGTAGCATTACCCTCAGATTTTGCTAGCTTGTACATGTTACGGCAGTGAATCTGTCATTTGAACTTTGCCTAAAAAGGCACTATAGGGGCAGAAAGAGCCTTAGCCAGTATCAGGAATCCCAGGGGCGACAGGTACAGGCCATCTCTGGCAAAGCATCATGGTTTGTCGATCATGTCCTCCCAGGCAGACAGATACTGCATCCCCTTAGAATGACACCAGATGCTTAGCCAATTGTTGAAGTCAATAATTTTGTCCTTGTACTGTGATATCATTCTGGGTGATGGCAGGATGCTACTCAGGGCTAGGGTCATACCTGCCTGGGCTACAAGATTGGAGAGCTCCTCCATGTCTCTTTTCATGTAGTCCAGGGAGGTACATCTCAGGTCATTCACACCAACATGGACAATGACAGAGTCACATTTGTACTTGTTGTGGGGTGTCCTGAGTGCATGCATTATGTGGCAGATCCTGGCACCCAACAGGCAGCTGACAGTAACTTTCTCCTTGTTTAGCCTGGTGAGTGGAACATCAGTGTGCCTGACTATAGAGTCACCTATGACTAGAGCATTGGGTACGTTGTTATGCCTTATGGGATGTGGTTGAGTGGCACACTGAGTTTGTGGGCTACATGTCATTTGGGTTGTGTTGGGGGGGGTGGAGGTTACTTGTGTTTCTGCTTTGGAGGTCTCTGTTGCTTGAACAGATTTTTATTGAGAGCCTCTGCAAATGTAGGTGTATGTTTTGTGTTTCTATGTGTGTTTTTTTGTGGTGTAGGTTTTGAGGGACTATGTGCTGAGTGTGGTGTGGTGCAAGTGTTTACCTTCTCCTCTTGACTGTCTAGTCCAGTCTTGGGTGAAGAGAGCTTTGCTTCCAGTTTGGCTATATAAGTGCATCTCTCACAGGTTGTAGTGTGTGGTGGTAGGAGGAGAGGGTTGTCTGTGTACATGAGGCAATTACTGCATTGCCCCAAGATGCCCAGATTCATCAGGTAGACAGGAGAAAACACTGGGAGCCGACCCTTAGACATGCCTGGATAGGTGCTTATTTGTTAAGTACTAGAAACTGTTTTCCTCTAGACAGTGAGGAAAGTTGAGTGCTGTAGTAATTTGTAGCTTATTTAGTGCTTACGAGTTCTGAACAAGTGCTGAACTCAAAGATACAGATTTGAGTGCTAAAACTAACAACTTGCTAGTTCTAAGGGAAAAGTTGAAGAGCAGACTTTATGGTGCCCATATCCATGGATAATTTAGCTGATGTTTTGAAAAATGTCTTAAATGAGGATTGCTATATTGCCTTTTTGAAACGGGCATGACAGTCCTTTCACTCTCACAATCTGATATGACATGACATATGACATAGTGCACTTAGTTTTTAATTTGGAAGAATATATGATTTCCTCACAGGATAGAGAATATAGCACACATTCAAATGCAGGTTCCATAACTTGGGATTGCAAAAGAAGTAAGAATTTTATGTATTTCATCAGGTCTCCACTACCTTTGGGGGACTAACCTGGTCAACAAAAATATCTAATCAACTAACTACATAAATAAATAAGTTAACATTTATGTTACTGTAAATATGTCATGGTGTGAACATTATCTGCTGAGAATGGCAAGGTGCTATGGACAAAATCAGAACTGAAATGCAATGAAAACCCTAAGGATATTACAGCAAATCAAAATACATTTTGTACCAAAGTTTCCAAGGATAACTACTTGAAAGATTTGAGAAGAACTGACACAAAGATTTAAATGTTGCTTCTTAGACATAGTCATGCACAGGTATTTCAGTGACACAGTCAGGTATGGCATATTGTATTATGTTTCTATTATGGCTGGCTAAATGACTTCTCAGGATTAGAAATAGGTTCATAGGTTCATAGGTTCATACTAGGCTATCTGCCCAAGGGCATTTATAAGCCTAGCCCATAGTTATGTGGCTTTCGCCACCCCTTTAGTTTGAATAAAAACTATGCCTATCATTTTTCTGTGCCTCTGTCAAGCAGTGACACTGAAGTAATCCCTGGGGTATATCTGCGATCTCCCATCCATTGGTCAAGATTCCTCTTGAACAAGGCCAGCGAGGTGCTCTGCCTCACATGTACCGGGATTTTGTTCCACAGCATAGGGAGTCTCTGGGTGATGAATCTGTCCCTCCAGCACGTTCTATTTATAACCGTGTCAAGTTTAAGTTTAAATGCAGCACATAACCAGAATACACACATAAAAAATGTTCATTACATACAAAAAATAACACGTTTTTCCAAAAGGGTGTTCAGCCTTTCAATTTTAATATAGTATTGTTTGAATTCCATGGGTTGGAATAGCTACAGTGATAAGACTGGGTCAAATCCAGAGCTCAGCAGCATTTAAATCATTGGAAGTAGAATAGCAGTCTAAGGTTCAGTCTACTCATGAGTGCCATCTGGAGAATTGGCATATGGACATTTATACATCGGCTGTAACTACATTGACAAATTGGCATTTCACTGTCACAGTATGACTTCTTGTATTGTTTTTGGATTTCACTAGAGGTAGCAAATTACTTATGCTGAGGATAAAACATGAAGTATAGGTCCAACATATATAGCACATATCTGCACTGCTGTTATCACATCAGAAGAAAAATCATATATATTTTACCAGAGAAGGTAACAACTTTATCACTGTAAATATGGCATAGCCTATTTTGTAAAGGCTGTTAAATGGGTTGGAAATGGTGCCTTACAGATACAAGAATACACAGTCATTTTACTTTGACAGTCTGTTGAAGCGTGTTGTATATCATGTTGGTTTCTTTGTTTGCTAAATGTATGGCTTTTTCCAAGGCTGTGAAAAGTGGCATATGTCTAGTTTTATCCTTTCTGAGCTATCATTACATCAGAAGTAGAAACTGCAGTTCTCAAGAAAAGTCTTAGTAGATGATTCCAACTTAGAAGTCAATTCCATCTACCTTAGTAGTAAATTCCATCAACCTCCATATACCTATTGAGCAAGTCACTTAATCAGACAGCACTCCGAGATCTAACCTGAAAATAAACAGTCATGTCCAGTAGGCTAACTTGCTTAACGTAAAAAAGAGATGGACTTCTTGATCAAAACCCCCTGTACTGAGATGAACAATGTGTTCTTGTCTTATTCAGCACAGATTTTCAACAAGATCCCTAAGATTAAAATACCGTTGCTAAGCTAATTTTCTGTATTATTATCTTGTTGTCAATCTCACAAAATTTTTTAAGGAGTCTTGAAGGGAAATTGGCATATAGGTCTTTTTATAGATACATATCACATATGGCATTTCACATTTTCTGACATATTGCATTATACTCAGTTTCTGTTAGCTGCATACATATAACTTTTGATAAGGCTATAGAAAATATGCGATCCTCAGACATAACTGTAGGACTTCCACCACTTGACCCTCATCTCTAAGAAGAATGATGGGCTGAAGTTCTCTCCTGTAGTGGAATAAGTGGGCCTGCTGAGTAGGTGAAAGGGAAGCCTGATGGTCATCAGAGATGGAGAGAGTAAAAAAATAATGATTACATTTCTGTGGGTGAAGGTCATAACATTTTATTTTGTGCAAAATAATTGAAAAAATTTCTAGTGGTATGGTGTTATACTGCTAGTGACCATTAACTGTTCTTTATAGCCAGTCAGGCTCAAAAGTGATTCTTTCTGTCATTTTCAATGTTGTAAATAAAATAAACTCAAACAACAAACTGATAAAAACAAAAAAGAAAAAGGACTATGGACCACAATGGTAAGATATATTGAGTACCATGTATTGAGTTAAGCATTATTGTCAGTGGTCAGCTATTGATTTCTTCAGAACAAACTCAGGACCTTACATACAGCATTTTTATAGTCATGGCCAAACCACTTGAGTAAATTAAAAGCAATTAAATACATTAATAATTTACATAAAGGCAAATATCATACCATACCACACATCATTGAATCCTTAAAAAAATTCCATACCTACATACTAAAATATAGTGACAATAAACACTAATCTAATAAAACCTACTGAACCCCCCCCCAAAAAAATATATACAAGTGAAAATTTACAAATGAAAAAAATAAAATAATATTTTCAACAAACAGCTATAAGAACCCTGTAGGATATCTAAAGAAACTAAAGAAAAAAATCAGCTTTCAGTTTTAAAACGCTTGAAATGGAAGTTACTTCGCTGATACCTGGATACTGTGCGGCATTACATTTAAGTTGCTACCTTAACTCTTTGTATTCCAGGTAAAGATCAACAGGTCCACCTCTAGGTCCCAGAGCAACTTGGTCAGTGGCAATAAATTTGAAACTGAGGGTAGGATAGTTCAAAATATGTTTTGCCAGGGCATTGCTCTTACTGTGCTTCTGAATATCATAGACATGCTGATAGATCCTATTCCTAAATCTATTAATGTTTTTTCTGAGATAGAAACAATCACAACCTTGGCACTTGGCCACATAAACTAAAGCTTTACTATGATGATTAAATCTATAAGCTAATCTAATTGCACCAAAGCCTTTGATAAAAATTTCCATACCCTCCATGATATGCCTACATTGTGGGCAATGGTCACATTTTTTCATGGCTCCTACGGTGAACTTTCTTGGGCTTCTCTCAATATAATTTTTAAAGCAGGAGACCTGATCTAGAACCTAGAGGTGGACCTGTGGATCTTTACCGAGAATGCAAAAAGGTAATGTGACAACTTAAATGTAATGCCGCACAGTATCCATGTATTAACAAAGTAACTTCCATATCAAGTGTTTTAAAATCGAAAGCTGATTTTTCTTTTTTCTTTAGTATTTTAGATTTCCTACAGGGTTCCTATAGTAGTTCCTTGAAAATATTGTTTTATTTTTTTTCATTTGTAATTTTTCACTTATATATATTTCTTTTGGGGGGGTTCAGTAGGTTTTATTAATATTTTATTGCCAGTATATTTTGGTATATTGGTATGGAATTTTTTTAAGGATTCAGTGATATGTGGTATGGTATGACATTTGCCTTTAAGTAAATTATGGATGTATTAATTGCTTTTAATTAAGTTAGTCAGGAGGTTTATCCATGACTTATAAAAATGCTGTATGTAAGGTCTTGAGTTTGTTTTGAAGAAGTCAATAGCTGACCACTGATGAAAGCACTTAAGTCAATAAATGGTTTTCAATATACATTACCACTGTGGTCCATAGTCCTTTTTCTTTTTTGATTTTATCATTTTTAATGTTAATAGATATGCACAATTTTAAGACTCTGCTGTCTTTTCATAACTTGCTGTTAGAACATGCAGGATGCAGAATAAGGCTTCTTCTTCTTCTTTCCGCTTTTTCCCGGTTAGGGGTCACCACAGCGGATCACCTTGTCCGCACATTGAATGGCAGTGGAGTTTTACGGTGTCGAGTTGCCAGCCCGGCGCCCAACCTTCCACAGAAGGCACACTCACACGCACACCTAGGGCCAATTTAGAGTGTCCAATCCACCTGCAGCATGTCTTTGGGATGTGGGAGGAAACCGGAGCACCCGGAGGAAACCCACGACCACAGGAGGACATGCAGACTCCGCACAGAAGGCACCCCAGCCGAGGATCGAACCGGAGAACCTCTTGCTGTGAGGCGGCAATGCTAACCACTGCACCACCGTGGCCACCCTAGGATGCAGAATAAGGCTAACAATCCCAAAATTTGTCCTGAAAATATCATAAGACTATCTTGAATTGGGGGCTATATTTAAATTTCTACTTAGTGTCGGAAACTGTAACATTTTGCAAACCATTCAGATAATGTAAAGCTTTCATGGCTTTTTAGAGTATGTTTTAGTTTATTTCACTCTAGCAAATACAGCTGCTATCAGACTATATATATATATATATATATATATATATATATATATATATATATATATGTGTGTGTGTGTGTGTGTGTATGTGTGTGGGTGTGTATATATGTGTATGTATGTATATATCTGTGTGTGTGTGTGTGTGTGTGTGCGTGCGTGCGTGTGTGTGTGTGTGTGTGTGTGTGTGTGTGTGTGTGTGTGTGTGTGTGTGTGCGAATGCACTGCTCCTGTACTTCAAGCCTAAAAAAGGTAAATTTTATTTTTTTTGGGAGGGGGTATTGTGGCATAAAAACTGATACATGTTGATTTTATTTAAACTTCAAGATGCAGTTGTTCCTCAATATTTAGGGGTAAGAGATAATCTAAAGATGGTTTATGGGTAACTTACCAGCAATGTTCTCTGATCTTTCTACATTATAATATTAAATCATTTTGAATATAAATTAATTATATTTTGGGAACAAAATAGTCAGAAACACTCAGCAGTTTGAAAAGAGACTTTTGGATAGTAGTCAGTAATAAAGGGGTTAAAGACAGTGCACACGGAACTGCATATGTTAAAACACCTTTCACTTTATGCCCAGATCATGTTATAAAGAATTGTAAACTGCTATTACTCCAGTATAAGAAATGGATTTCCAGTAGCATTGCTATTCCTGTTTTTTATATAAAGTGAATGTGTAATACACTTACCAGATTCATTGCTGATCTCTCCTTTTGAACATGGAATACAGTCAAAACAGCATATTGGTTCTCCTGGCCTAGCAGCTTTTCGGTATCCTGGGAGACAGCTCTCACTGCAAATGGATTGTGGTACCTATGAAAACAAATCTTACATTTACCTCATTTTAAAATCTGAAAATAGACATATTTTTAAACTGACTTACACAGTGTACTAGGCACACTTACTGCTCAGTGTTATATACAGGCCTGCTGTAAACTGCAGTCATTAATACATCTCTTTTTTTTTTTTTTTTTTTTTTTTTACTTTTTTTGTCCCCTCAGAACTCATCGTAGCCCTTTCCTCAGTACTTTGTCTTCACAGAGGGCCTGGCAGCCATCCTCTGACCCTTGGACTGTTAAGCTATTTTCTGGGAATGGGTGTGAATCTAAAGGACATCCTGTGGGCCCAGCTATCTGTGTCTCTATCGGGGGGGGGGGGGTATATGCCCCACCTACTTTTCCTTTCCCTGTCCTCCACATCATCAACTAGGTCTGAAGGCAACTCCCCTCTATGGATCACATCTTTCCCCTTAGGGAGCATCATAGAGTGGCCTCCCTCCCAGAATGGACATATCCTTTCCTTCCTTCCACTACAACACTAATCAGACCAGGTCTGCTGCCCATAGACATGCCTTTATCCCTCACTGAACTGCAAGACCCCTGACTGTATATTGTATTGGATGGTTCTACAAAATCAGGCAATACATATTGTCAATTAAACAGAGCTAGAGAACATGAACTCAAACCATGTTTTTTTCTAAACAAGTTTGAAACCACAAAGCATGGGAGCAACCAACAGTTAGAAATGATTGTTTCATTTAATCACTCCTGATGAAGTTCCAAGTCAAAAACTTGGCAACTGATGTGTTTAGCACATACTGATGACAACATCTGATTAGGTAATGCTACCCTTCTATCTATTTGGAATTTAAATAAAGCATAATCAATGCAAAACTGCATAAATCTCTAATAAACAGCTATATATTTTAAAACTGAATGATAAACATAATGAGACTCCAATACACACATTTTTAATTTGTCAGTAAAGAGTGTAGTCTAATCACAGCTGAAAACACCATAAGAAAACACATTGTTGGTCATAATTTGTGTTTATATTTTTATTACAATTTTCTTTGCCAAAGATGTCACAATGCAGTAGGATAAAACATTTGCTCATATATCAAAAGGCTTTTCCAACCTGTGCAAACATTTAAATGAATTAACAGTTCTACATGTTTCCTTACTATAGTGCTTTTTAGCATAATCTTATTGAAACAACTAAACTACATTTTCAGTAGTCAATTACTGTAACTCAAGTAGAAGCACATCTCTGAAACAGCAAAGTGTAATATAAGTAACTTTTTTAAGTTGATGTTTCCCTAAGTCATGGCAGGCTCAGGGTTACAATCAAGTGGAGGTTTCAGGAAAAATGTTCCCTGCAATGGAGGTTCAGGGGGGTTTATCCAAGCAAAAGCAGTATTCTGACCTGTCCAGAACTTGTGAAATTGGTTATTGAGCACTTAAATGTAATTCCAAAAGCTCTGATTTGCAATTTGATTTCCAGTTTACTAAGGAACTTGATATAATTTTATGGCCAAACAGATATGTTCTACTGCAATGATTAACTTTTGAGGTGCCACTTAATTTAACATACTTATTTTAGTAAAATATTTTAAGTAATTTTTTATAAACCAAATAAAATGGCAATCTGATAAGTCTGATTATGTCAAAACTAGAAGGCAAAGCATTTTCTCATGAAAGGTTTGAAATTTGTGATTGTTTTCTCACTTACATTTCATTACAGTTAGAAGTGGAAAAGGTATATGACATTAGATTAAGCATAGAAATTCAAAATGTACAGATTTGAAAATGATCATTCTAAGCAGTAAAGCATCCAATCTGCAAAATGCATCTCAAATACATTAAATAATATAGCAATAACCCATGGCTGGGTGTGGGTAATGCTGGATTTACCCACGGTTGGCGTGGTTTGGTCACGAGGGCGAAGCCCAAGTGGCCAAACAAAGCCAACCGTGGGTAAATCCAGCATTACTCACACCCATTCATGGGTTATTGCTATTAAACAATGATGTTAGTTTTGTGTTGCGTTATGTTTGTGTTCTTGTTATTTAGGTTTTTGTTTGCTTTACTTTGTATTCATCCACTTTTTTTGAGATAAAATTGTTCACACTTTGATGTAGTTAACCACAGCTCCTCTGTTTTATCTTGAACTTTAGAGAATTATATTCCAAACAATAGGAGGTGACACTGTATAATACAAATTCACTTACAGTCTAAACAATTAACATTGAAATAAAGATGCATCACTTATTTAGACGTTTTGGAATTTACTAATCTTTTTTTTTCAAATACTAAACACTTCATTAATGATAAACATATGTTAAAGGGTGGCTTACACAAGCATCTTCAAGTTACAGCATCATTCTAGCAATACATTATACATTAATAAACAAACAGAAAATGAACATATTTTTGATGTTTTATCTAACAGCGTGGGTCTCTTTAGATAGTTTAAAACAATGGCAAGTTGGAATTTTTATAAAATTATTTTATTACATTTATTTAAAAACAAAGCAAAAATTCAATCCTTGTAAAATACGAAGTATTGTTAATGAAAACAGTAAAACAGCATGTTGAAAATATATCAGTTGTTAAAAGGTAAGCATCAACGTGAGATATTTCTGCCGTATAATCTGCCGTATAATGTGCAAGCACCAAGTAGAAGGGGAAGGTGTTACAGAGGGATTCCAGCTTAAGTCTCTTTAACACTTTAAGCTAGTTATAAAACTGACAGCAGTACTTAGCCTGGAAAAATGTGTCTGTGTGGTGGGGAGGGCTAAAACAGTTACTAAAAATAAAATTAAAAAAAGTCTCAAAAATTATCATAAATAATTACAGCTCTCCCCAGCTCCGTTCACATCAAAAAGGCATATTTATTGAATTATTTTAGTCTCCTGTTAAAGACATGGATATTTCCCATCAGCAAGTGCACATGATATTCTGACCCTTAGGAAAAGAGTCGTGGTCTGTGAGAAGCCCTTTTTAACAGGAAGCTGTGCCAAACACATACTACTCCAAATAACGCGGTATGTATCGGTTCGGAACTGTTAACTGCCTTTTCTTCTGCAATTGTTTCCACTGGACCATGTGCATTTCAAACCATTTTACTAGTATTGAGTATTTCCACCCATTTTAAAGAAAAATATGAAAAAGAAAATAACATTTGTGGCTGCCTGGTTTATGGCAACAGGTGTCTAAGTAGCTCCGATTGAAAGCTTTCACTTTGATCCTTGTTTTGTACTCGCTGACTCAATTTATGTGTATGGATATGGCTTTGATGCCAAGAAAAAAATAAAAAGTACTGCCTGGGTAACTATTTGGATCCTGATATGTAAGTGTTAATTACAAATAAGAAAGGCACGTTAGTTCATTGCTTATTTGTAATTATACAATGTCATCTCTAAAAAGAAAGGCAGGGCTGCATGGTTTCGTAATGGCTGGACTTGTAACCTAGATTACTTTGGATTTATAATGTGCACACTGGTTGGACTGGCCAATCACCATGCACATTTGTTGTCTTTTCAGCAATAACATTGTATAATAAAAGTGAACTGGCTTTAAGGTGTGGAGAGATGAAGCATTGGCTACTTTCACCCATAATGGAACCAGTGGTCCCAGCTAGATAAATTATTCCCTTGTATGTGGTGGCTTGCATTACAAAAACAACGGTGTCAAAGCAGGGGACACAGAATTGTGATGTGGGCGTTGATATTATATATACATTAGGAAGCAGGGTTAAGGAACGAACCATAAAACCCCTAATGGCTACCTGCATGGCAGTTAGCAAAGAAGTGATTGCTGACATACTGTAGGCAATAGTGGATAAATATGATAAAAATAAAACAAAATAAAAGTGAAATAGTAAATTACACATTTCTGCAGGGGAACTTTGCCCTTCCTTGCACCACTATGACATGGAAGGCCTATTATGCACACACTCCCCCAATAATTAAATGTATCTATGTTGAAGTTCATAATACCTTGTAGATATAGGGAGTAATTGCATTTCTGAAAACCCTTGTCATACCTTTTTTCCAAATGAGTGCAATGTCTGGATTTGTATCTTTAGTTAGTGATGGTATGAGATCATACCCCATCCCCCAGGTTGGGACCTGCAGGAAAAGAAGAATTTCTCCTTAATAAAAGTATACATTTGGAAGGCTTTCTTTCCACATCAAAGCTGGAATATGTTCATAGGTTCATAGGTTCATAGGTTCATAGGTTTATACTAGGCTATCTGCCCTAAGGCATTTATAAGCCTAGCCCAAAGTTTTGTGGCTTATGCCACCCCTTATATGAAAAAATACTGTGCCCATCAGTTTGTTGTGCCTCTGTCCAGCAGTGACCCAGAGATAATTCCCGGGGTAAACCTACGATCTCCCATCCACAGGTCAAGATTTCTCTTGAACAGAGCCAGCGAGGTGCTCTGCCTAACATGGACCGGGATTTTATTCCACAGCATAGGGAGTCTCTGAGTGATAAATCTATCCCTCCAGCACGTCCTATTTATATCCGTGCTAAGGTTTAAGTCGCTTGCTCTAGTGGTTCTGGTGGATTTGGATTTTTTGAGGTGGAGCATGTCCATTAATTCCGGGTTGGACATGGCCTTGTATGTCAGGCACATGTCACCTCTGAGTAGACGGTATGCGACTGAACAGAGCTGGAGTTTCTTCAATCTGGCAGCATATGACAGATTTTGGAGTCCCTTTATCCTTTTGGTGAGGAACTTTTGGGGTCTCTCCAATTGCTGCAGATGTCGGGTGAGATACATCCCGAATGGGGCATTGTACTCGATTATTGGTCTGATAAGTGAAGAGTACAGGGGAACAATGACCTCACTAGATCTGGATGTGAATCTCTTCATGATCAGGTGGGCAATGTAGAAGGTCTTTCTAACCACTTTAGCAACGTGAGTGTCAAAAGAAAGGCCACTGTCAACCTGGGTCCCTAGGTCCCTGATAACCTTTTCTGTGCTTAGTGGATTGCCACCTATACGGTAGCTTGGGGTTACCTTGTTTTTCCCGAAGGGTATGACTATACATTTTTTGGCGTTTAACATCAGGCCATGGCTCTGGCACCAGCTATCTGTTTCTGTGAGTCCCCTCTGAAGGATATCCGTGTCCGATGCACTTTCCACTATGGCACCCAGTTTGCAGTCGTCTGCAAACTTTGTCAGCCAAAGTCCTCCCATGTTGCATATGCAGATCAAGGATTGTTCTAATGATATCCTACATATTAATCAGGTTGATATACTGAGTGCATATCTGCAGCACACAGAGGTATAAAAAGTGCACTAATCTGTGTCTCCTATGAAAGTGTGTTGTGTATTTGATTATGTTCTTAATAAAAGTTCTATGGGCAATTCTTATGAAACTGAAAAAATAATCCATTAAAATTGTGAATAGTTAAGTACTGGAAATGTGAGCTGTATATCAGTGTTTCTAAAGTAGCATTCTACAGCATGTGATTCAATTCAGCTTATTTTTGTGGTTTAAACAATAAATATATTACAATCCTTGATCTGCATATGGAAACAAAATACACAGTCAGTCTCATGCATGCAAACAAAAAGAAAAATGTCACATGATGGTTCAGAGAGGTACAGGTATTTATTTATTTATTTGTTTGTTTATTTGTAACTAAATCCCTAAAATATGACAGGGGAATTACCAGATTTATAAAATGTATGTTTACTGCACTATCTAAATTAGCCCTCAGTGGTGATATCCACCCTAACCCTACTCCAACCATTACCAACTCCTCACCTAAAAATCTGCCTAATAGCTGCTCCTTCTCGCAACTAACATCCAACAGAAAACCATCTGACCTCCTCTACATGTGTCTAAGTATCAGAAGTATAACTAATAAAACCCATGACCTAAATGCCAACATAGCTTTATACTCTCCTGATATTCTCATCCTGACAGAAATCTGGCTCAAACCTCACATCAAATGTGAGGAAATACTCCCAACAGGTTATAACATTCTTCAGACAGATGGACTATTGAATAAAGAGGGTGGTGTGGCTCTAATGTTTAAACACCACCTCAAAATTCAGATCCTTAACACATCTGCCCCCCACATTGGAAATGAATAAATCCTATACACCAACCTCAAACTAGACCCAAATAAAACAATCAATATCATAGGATGCTACTTCCCACCTGGCCAAAACATCCCACCTCTGAAAAACCTCTTCAACTGGGCTAACCATTCCCTGCCCCCAGGAAACCATAATCCTAGGTGATTTTAATATCAGCTGGCGATCTTGTAGTACCAATCATCCAGCCAACCACCTAAACTTTCATGGCTTCTCCCAACTAAGACAGTCACCTACCTGGATAAATAAAAACTCTTAACAAACATGCTACTCTCGACTGGATATTAGTCAATAAAGGCCTTCACTCATACTTAGCTGGCTGTCTACCAGACAGCCTCAGTTACCACACTCCAACATTCCTTCTGAGACACCACTTAATTTGTCCTAAACCCATCATCTATAGGCAGATCCAAAATAGGGTAAACTTTAACCCTCTCTCCTTTATTTCATCCCTTCAAAAATGTGATTGGACACCACTAAAGTACATCAGGACGAAGCCATCCACTTCTTCAATAGCACCTTCCTAAACATCCTAAACACACATGCCTTCATAAAAAATGCCAGCGTCAAAACACAGTACTCCCCTTGGCTACAAAAAAGCACCAGGGCATTAATAAAAATCAGAGATAAGGCCTGGGAGCACTGGTGCTTAACAAAAAGACCATCCTCTAGACAGTCATTCCTAGAGTTGTGCAATAAGGTAAAGAAAGCAAATAAAAGAAGATAAAACCCAATATTATCAGTCTGACCTAAACTGTTCCCATCACAACCCTAAGCAGTTCTGGTCCACAATAATCTCCATTCTCCACCCAGGTAAAGTAGGCACACCCCCACTTACCACTTCCCTTCCTCCAGAAGTATTGCTCACTCATTCATTAAACACTTTACTGAAACGATTCTGTCTCTGACTAAACAACACAACCCTCTATCCACCCTCTCTACATCAAAACAAAATACTCTGCTCATAGTCTTTTCTTTTTCATCAGTACCTACCTCCTACATAAAAAAAAACTTCTATTGAAACTTAAGTCTACAAAACATGCAGCTGACAATCTCCCCCTCTGAATACCTAAAAATAGCAGCAGAAGCCCTAGCTTATCCAGTCTCTATCTTAATTAATCGGTCCTTATCAGAAAGCTATGTCCCCACACTGTGGAAAATATCTCACGTCATTCCCATCCATAAAGGTGGCTCCTCCACTGAACTTTCCAGTTACCGCTCCATAGCCATCCTTTCTCCACTTTCCAAGATACTTGTGAAATGCATCCATTCTCAAGTCTTAGACTACCTCTTAGCTAATAACTGCCTCTCTAGCACCCAGCATGGCTTCAGGCCATACCACAGCACAACTATCGCCTTGCTCTCTTTTTCTAACGCTATCCTTCATCATAAAAATAATGGCCTGTTCTCCTTTGCTATATTTCTGGATCTATACAAGGCTTTTGACATGGTCCCACACAAACTACTAATCTCTGTTCTCACTAATAGGTTCATAGGTTCATAGGTTCATACTAGGCTATCTGCCCGAGGGCATTTACAAGCCTAGCCCATCGTTTTGTGGCTTACGCCACCCCTTTAGTATGGGGAACTATACCCATTATTTTTCTGTGCCTCTGTCGAGCAGTGACACTGAGGTAATCCCTGGGGTATATCTGCGATCTCCCATCCATTGGTCAAGATTTCTCTTGAACAAGGCCAGCGAGGTGCTCTGCCTCACATGTACCGGGATTTTGTTCCACAGCATAGGAGTCTTTGGGTGATGAATCTATCCCTCCAGCACATCCTATTAATAGCCGTGTCAAGGTTTAAGTCTCCGCCCTTGTGGCTCTGATGGATCTAGATTTTTGAGGTGAAGCATATTCATCAAATCTGGGTTTGACATGGCCTTGTATGTTAGGCAAAGGTCACCTCTGAGCAAGCGTGCGACTGAATAGAGCTGGAGTTCTTTCAGTCGGGCAGCATAGGACAGATTTTTGAGACCCTTTATCCTTTTGGTGAGGAACTTTGTGGCCTCTCCAGCTGCTGCAAGTGTCGGGTCAGATACATTCCGAATGGGGCATTGTACTCAATCATTGGTCTGATGAGTGATGAGTAAAGGGAGACTATGACCTCCCTTGATCTAGATGAGAATCCCTTCATGATAAGGTGGGCAATGTAGAAGGTCTTCCTAACTACTTTAGCTACATGGGTGTCGAATGACAGACTACTATCAACCTGGGTCCCCAGGTCCCTGATAACTTCTTCTGTGCTCAGTGGATTGCCACCTATTTGGTAGCTAGGGTAACCTTGTTTTTCCCGAAGGGTATGACTATGCATTTTTGGCATTTAACTTTAGGCCGTGGCTCTGGCACCAGTTATCCATTTCTGTGAGACCCTTCTGAAGGATATCTGTGTCAGATGTGTTTTCTACTATGGCCCAGTTTGCAGTCATCTGCAAACTTTGTCAGCCATAACCCTCCTGTGTTTGCTTGTACTTCGGAAAAGTAGATGCCAAACAAGAGTGGGCCCAGGACTGAGCCCTGTGGGACACCACTTGTGACAGGCTTTGAGTCTGACATGGCGCCAGCAGCTCTGACCCTGTGGGTTCTGTCACTCAGCCAGTTTGCAACCCATCTTGTGATGTATGGGTTGACATTTAAGCTGATGAGTTTTTCAATGATACCCGAATGGGGTATTGTATCGAAGGCCTTAGTCAGATCGAGGTAGGCTGTATGGACTGCCTTTCCCTCATCAATGGCTTTGGTGACTGTTTCGAAAAAGTCAACCAAGTTTAAAAGGCATGATCTGCCTTTGACAAAGCCAAACTGGGTTGGATCCAAAGTCTGCAAATTCCCTATGTCTTTATTTATGAGGTCCATTATGATCCTCTCCATGGCTTTGCAGATAAGGCTTGTCAAGCTAATGGGCCGGTAATTTCCAGGGTCGGTGGAGGCACCGCCTTTGTGAAGTGGTACCACAGTTGCAGTGCGCCACTCCTGGGTAATGATCCAGAGGTAAGACTTTGATTAAACAGCTGTCCTAGCTGTGGGTTTAATTCCTCATTGAGTTCATGGAGCACACAGCCGGGGACACCATCAGGTCCCATGGATGCTGTGCTTTTTGCTTTGGAGAGAGCTGTTCTCACTTGGGCGCTGTTGATGTTTGGGTGGCTGCTATCGCTCGGTATAGATATCTCTCCTTTGGGGAGGGGAGAAGTTTGCACTGAACCTGTCAGCCAGTATGTTGTCAATGTCTGTAGGATCAGTAATCTTCACATCATTTTGAACTAGCTCTGAGCATATCTGGGAGTTTCCTCCCAGGTTTCTAACATAGCTAAAGAAGGCCTTATGATTGTCTTTTGAGTCTTTAGCTATTTTTCTCTCGAAATTTGCTTTGGATGATTTTATGAGAGCTCTTAGTTTTTACTTATAGTGATCAAGGGTGTCTTACCTTTTAAGGATTTTGCTCTATCTTGTAGTAGCTTCCTCCTTTTGTTGTAGAGTTTGTTTATGGCTGGGGTCCACCAGACTGGACGCTTGCCTTTGGTACAAAGAGTCTTTGTTTTGCTTGGGATTGCCTTATCCATGCAGTCCTGCAGGTGCTGGTAGAAGGCATTTGTAAGTGATTCAGCGGCTTGAGTACTGTTTTCCGCCGGCTCGGGGCCTTAAAGGAGACCACACTAGTCTTTAGAAGTGTGAAGTCGGCTTTTGAGAAGTTCTTTACTGTGGTCTTTTTATTTCAGGTGGGGTGGGATGAGGACCTCCAGCGAGATTAGTTTGTGGTCTGATCTCACCAGTGAGGGGTACACCTCCGGTGTTGAACATTGTGCTCCCATGTTCGTGATGATGAGATCAAGTATGTTATCTCCTCTTGTGGGGATGGTGACTAGTTGTTCCATGGCATTTGAGTTTATGAATTCCAGGAACTTTTGGGCTAGGGTGTTTGGGCTTGAGTAGTGTTCCCAGTCTATATTAGGGTAATTGAAGTCACCTAGTATGATGGTGTTTGGTGATACATTTATCCCTCTAGTGTTTTCAGGAAGGCCATGTGAGGTTCCTGAGTTTGTGAGGGTGGCCTGTAACATGCTACAATTTGCAGAGCAGTCTTGCCTATGGTTAATTGCACCTGGATGGTCTCCGATGCATCGCGCGTTGCCACCAGTCTTGAGGTGTGGGTGTCCTTGATGAATATGGATACCCCTCCTTTCTTGGTATTGTCCAGATTTTGGGGCGGAACGCATGATATGAGGTAAAACCTGATAGCTGGGGTGCTCTCAGGAGCCTTGAACCAGGTTTCTGTCACAGCACAGACATCGATGTTCTCCATACTGAGAAGGGCCTCGAAAAGTGCATTTTGAGATTTAGACTTCTGGCATTGAGCAGCATTAGCCTTAGTTTTTTCCTTTTTGTGTTCTAGGGTGGTAGGTTTAGAATTTGAGCCTTGCCTAAAAAGGCACTATGGGGTGGCAAGAGCCTTTGCCAATATCCGAATCCCAGGGGTGACAGGTGCAAGCCGTCCCTTGCGAAGCAGCGTGGCTTGTCCAGCATGTCATCCCAGGCAGACAGACACTGGATCCCCTTTGAATGACACCAGTGTTTAAGCCAATTGTTAAAGCTGATCATCTTATCTCTGTATTGTGGCATCATTCTTGGTGAAGGTAGGATACTGCTCAAGGTCAGGGTCATACCTGTCTGGCCTACATAATGAGAGAGCTCCTCAATGTCTCTTTTCATGTAGTCCAAGGAGGTACGTCTCAGGTCGTTTACACCAGAGTGGACAATGACTGAATCATATTTGTACCTGCTGTTGAGAGACCTGAGTGCTTGCGTTATGTGGCGGATTCTAGCGCCCGACAGGCAGCTTACTGTGACCTTCTCCTTACTCAGTCTGGTGAGCGGGACGTCAGTGTGTCTGACTATGGAGTCACCAATGACTAGTGTGTCTGGCATTGTGTTTGGCCTTAAGGGCTGTGACTGTTTGACACTCTGACTGTGAGGTCTATGTGTTGCAGGTGTTGTGTTCTGAGGTGGTGGTTGTTTGGGTGTCTGCTTTGGTGGCCTCTGCTGTTTTGGTAGATTTTTGATCAGAGCCCCCGAGTATGTCTTTGTGTGTTTATGTGTATGATTTGAGGTTGTAATGGTAATATGTGAGACTGGGTCTATAGTGTGTGTGTGAACCTTCTCCTCCTGACTGGTCTTGCCAGTCCTATGTTGAGAGAGCTCAGCCTCCAGTTTGGCCGTATAGTTGCATCTCGCATGTATTTGTGTTTTGTGGGAGGAGGAGAGGGTTGTTCAGTGTACATGAGGCAATTGTAACATTGCCTCAATATTCCCAGGTTCACCAGCTGAGCAGGAGAGGACACTAGCAACTGATCCCTCGACATGCTAGAAGGAATAGACAAAAAACTTTAAAAAGATTCTGGGGACGTGGGTGACCGAGAAATGGGGGTTGCCTTTTGGGGTACTATCTATGACAAGAGTGCCGTATCAAGGTAATAAGTACTGTAGGAGCAAGTGCTACGTTTAACAGATAGAGAATAGTCTACTTGGAGTCAAGTAGAGATGATCTTTTAATTATAGGATACGCTGATTAGATCAGTAGTATAGTTCGAGGAAGGTAGTTTTAAGGGAAAATTTAAAGAGTGGACTTTAGGTAGCCGAATAGTTTAAACCTGCTTAACCGGCGCTGCCCTAGTGTGCAACAGTAGCAACTCCGCGCTAAATCGGGCTAAATCGGGCTAAAGCGTGCTTTATAGCAGGGGGCTGGAAAAGACAGGAAATGACACAAATTGGCCAACAAACCACAAGTCACTGCCCTAAACCACTCCTCCGAGGACAAATGAAGGAGTTATGGAAATGACCCCTAGTGGCCAATAAAACTACAGTTTCAAGTCAGTAACCACCTCTCCGGGGCAGGGAAGCTGCTCAATGTTAGTCACTGCCACTGATAAACACAGAGACCCTCCTTCAGCCCAAGCAAAATGGCCTCACAGAAACTTTCAAACAGTTCAGGAACAGCAAGCCTGTAACTGAACTTTTTAACTCTCAGAAAAGTGGGAAAAAGCAAGATTTTTTTTTTTGTTTTGTTTTTACAGAGATAGCAGAGGTTCACAAGTAATATCAAGTTATAACAGTGCAGTAAATGACCCCACACAAGAGTGCTAGGTCAAGGACAGAAAATATGCAAGTTTTAAGAAAAACGATTTAAAATTAAGTGCAAACAGGAAATTCAGCAAACAGCTTTTGGTTGTGCTCTAAATACAGCTACTAATACAGAAATCAAGTTTAACAAGCCAGAAAATGCTCAAGCTAGGCAGCTATGCAGAAAAACTTAGCAAATAAACAGAGAAAAATACTTAAAATCTCAAAGTGGCTCCTTCTTCTCTCAGCGTTTTTTTCCTCTTGGAGGGTGCTTCACCAACAGCCAACAAGCCTGAAAAGACGCTCAAACCACGAGGCAACTAGGTTTTAAGAGAGGAAGATGAAGGAGTTATGGAAATGACCCCTAGTGGCCAATAAAACTACAGTTTCAAGTCAGTAACCACCTCTCCGGGGGGCAGGGAAGCTGCTCAATGTTAGTCACTGCCACTGATAAACACAGAGACCCTCCTTCAGCCCAAGCAAAAATGGCCTCACAGAAACTTTCAAACAGTTCAGGAACAGCAAGCCTGTAACTGAACTTTTTTAACTCTCAGAAAAGTGGGAAAAAAGCAAGATTTTTTTTTTGTTTTTCCCAATCAGCTACTATTGGTTTCAGAGTTATCTAACTGGACACCAACAATCACTTGTCTGACATAATGACCTATCTCCTCGACTTCCTGTAACACTTGGTGTTCCTCAAGGCTCCATCCTTGGTCCCCTACTACTCTCACTCTTCACCAATGATCTATTCACAGCCACCAAGCATGCTTCTCTTATACAGTATGCAGATGACTTCACCCCCATCTGCTCAGCCACAACTATACCTGAACTTCACAAGATCACACAGGAAGCCTTTTCATCTGTAGAAAACTGGCTATCTAGTGCCCAGTTATTACTCAGCCCAAGCAAGACTAAACTCCTAATCTTCCAACCCACTAAATCTAACCCAGTTATCCTCCACTTTAATATTCTAGCCAAAGACAATACTGTAATCTCCCCAACAGAACATATCAAACTAATTGGTGTTGAGATTGATAGCAACCTCTGATTTAACACTCCCATTTCTCTTACCATAAAAAAAGGTTCACAAAAAAATAGGTACATTGTACAGAAACAAACAATTCCTCATCAAGACAGCCAGAATTTCTCTGCCAATTCCCTCCTAATCTCCACTTTACTTTATGCCTCTGCTATACTTACCTACCTTAAACAAACAGACCTAAATAAGCTCAAGGCTTGCTACAATAAAATTACTACGTTTGCCAGTGGTGCATCTTATCACAGCCACCACTATATCTCACTTAGAGAACTTGACTGGCTTGCACTCTCTCAACGTCTTCACCTGAATAAACTCTCTCTCACCCACAAGTTAGTAAACTATCCTCTTAAAGTCCCATCCCTTCAAAACCTTCTCCAGCCCTACTGCTCCATTAGACCACTACATTCCAGCAGCAAAAATCTACTTCTAGTGACTAAACCCAAGAACTCAGTGGGAGAAGCACAATTCCCCTGTGTCATATTCAGATTATGGAACAACCCCCCCCCCCCACCTGCTATAACCATACTACCTTCTTGCAATCACTTCAAGACTGCACTAAAAACTCACTTAAAAGTCTATGGTTATGCCCATGCACCAATCCAGATTAGTAACACTCCTTTTTACCTCCCCTTCCTCTGCCCTCCCCTAGCCACCCTGCCTCACAACGTCTGATCATTGCATTCCTTTCTCTGCAGACTCTGGCTCACTCTTTACCCTCCCCTTCTCTCCTCACTCAGTCTGTCAGATCTGTTATAACATGCTTAATTACCTCCCTTCATCTCAACTCCAAACACATATCCAACTGACTTACACTTAGCTTCCTCTCACTACCATGTATACTACTCACTCAGTCTTCTCTCTTACTCATCTATCTTCCCCTTCCATCCCATTAGCCTTTCTAGCTTGTTCCACCTTTGTGTGGCACATCTGCTTTATATCTGTTTGAATTTAATGCAATATTTGTATATAAGATTTAGGTTTATGAGTTTAGGGCAATATCCGTTTGAGCTTAGTACTAGCTGTATATACATCCTACCTTTATTCCTAGCATATAGCTAGATATTGGTATATCTGTTCATTACTATGTTTCATATTGAATGTATATCTAATGTCTGCTGCAGTATGTATTATTTGCTATTATATGCACATTCAATTGTTCTACATGTACTCTGCTGCTCATCTATTGTTCTGTGGAGCTTTTCTCCCCGGACCTCCACTGAAAAAGGACCTGTGTCCAGTTGGAATTTCCCAGTAGACAAATGTAAATAAAATAAAATAAAATAAATAAACAAATAAATGTGTAAATAAAACTGTTAGCTTAAACTGCAAGAAAACTAGGAAAGGAGCATCACGTCAAACAAATATTTAACATTTTTCATACAAAAGAAAAACAAAATATATTCTTCAAAATATATGTTGATGTTGCACTTAAACACTTTTCATCTGTATGGAGAAACCTCCTGATATTCTTTTAAGAGATATTCCCCCGGATTCTGTATGCCTTGCATGGTGTGCAGGATCAGTGCAGGAGCTCTAGCAGGCAATATGTCTGCCATGCAATCCAGGAACAGCCTGCAGGGGAGTGCACGAGTGCTCCGGCACTAGTCCTGCATGGACTAAACCTCTGTATGCAAATCACCCCATTTGCAGGAGAAATCCATGCAAATGAGGTGAAATTGCAATCCAGGAAGCTTGCAACTGGCCATGCAGGACTAGTGCAATCTGCACAAATGTACTTTGTTACTAACTGAGTTTCTGCAAAATCCAAAATGGAGCTGTGACAGCTCCAAATAAAGGCTGCATATCAGTTAGGAAGCATGCCAATGGCCAAGCATAAGGCCATTGGCATTGCAAACAGCCAAAAAAATCAACTTTTATTTTTTTTTTTTTAGCCAATCTTGGCTGTTTAAGCATAGGGCAGCGGCGCGCAAATGGGATCGAGGGGAAAATAACAAAATAAACCTAAATTAAGCATTCTAACTAAAATCACTATTCTGCCATGCAAGTCAATGGCAGGCAGAAGACAACATGGCCAGTCAGTAGTGGTTGCTAAGGGTGGAGGCTCAGTGTGAGACATGTAACTATGCATTAGCAGGCAATCCTATGAAAATGAGGGGAATGATAGTGAATCCCAGTTTTCCCCAGCATGTGAGTCAGGTCCCAGCAGTGCAAAAGCAGGAATAGCTTGGTGCAAGCCTAGGAGTTAGCTGACATCATGGGGGGGTGTGTCAGGCATACTTTAAGCAGATTGGAGCCCTGTGGTTTGGAACTGCTCCTAGCTTAGCACAGCTAAGCTGGGGGGTGTGTCTGAATCTGCCTAGAACTCTTTACATGGCCTAAGCAGGTGCGCGCATCGCTCCCCAGGTTTTAAAGGAAGAAAAAAAAGTTAAACCAGGAAATAGCAGCACTGTGCATATTTGAGCATTCTGTTTGCGTGGCGTGCCCCAGGACTTAAACAGGAAGGCAATGGGAAGGGAAAACAGCAGTAGGAAGGTAATCAAGGAGAACTAGCATAGCTGGCAGGTGAAATGTATCAGAATCAGTCAATTACACAGGCACTCACAGCAAAAAACTCAGTCTTCAGGCTAAAGTGCCTCTGTACAAAATGAAGAATTATGGAGCATAAACACAAAGGCACACCACTGACTCGAATACTCAACAAAACTCTTTATTGAAAGTAGAACAGTAAGCACTTTTGTGTTGCACTGAATGCTTCTTCAGACTTAATGAAATTTTAAAAGCAAACTGCCATTTTAATAGCTCTTCATGCATCGCCTGACTCATAATTACCTACAATTAAAAACTTAAAGTGGTATACATAGCCATATATACAGATATATGTATATAAATATAGACTTAAAATGTATAATATATATATATATATATATATATATATATATATATATATATCTATATATATATATAGTATCAAAAACACCATAAATACAATGCTCTAAAATATACATATAAAGGATATAGAATGTATAAATAATTTACTAATAAAAACTCTCTATACCTGCATGATAATGCTTGGTAATGGTAATATGAGTGTAAACAATCATAACTAATCTATTTACCTAACACTATATTAAAAGACACCAAACCATCACCACAAGGAAACAAATATGTATAAGGTAGCTAAGAACGCTACTCTCATTAGCAAGCATGGCAGCCTATAAATGATGACATAAGTAATTTATGAAATAAATAGCACTAGACTGAGATGTAATGTCCCCTACTGAAAAATATAACTAGTACTGTGAAACCAAGTAAAGATTCAGCGATTGACCAGTCTATCTTTCAGAAAAGGTTTCAAGCTTACCTTTTCATTAAGGCCATGTCCCTTATCTGCCTGATACCTCACGATCCATTTATTTTCCTCCTTTTCGGTATAGTTCTTTATATTCCCTAGTCTAGTACTGGTTCTAATAGGCTCTATGGCCATAAAACTAAATTTATGACTTAAATCATTGCTGATAGTGTGCCTCGCTAAGGCATTATGCTCATCTTCTCGTCTTATAGCGTACAAGTGTTCTCTTACTCTCTCTTAATGTTCTATTGGTCTTTCCAATATAGAAAGATTCACATTTCGAACACTGGGCTAAATAAACCAGATTCCTAGATTTACAATCAGCGTAATGTTTAAAACTATACAGGATGTTTAAAGGTGTTATCATTCTTCATGATCTTACAGTGATTATAACTCCGGCAGGCAAAAGTGCCTTGCCTGTCTGACTGTACTGTACCTTTAGTATTATCCTCATAGCAGAGTATTCTCTTAAGTGATTTAGTATTCCTGTAGGAGTATCTTGGTCGTTCCCCTACTATTTGTAACACTGTTTCATCCATAGCCAGAATATTCCAGTGCTTGCTGATAACTTCATTGATTTTCTTATTATTGTTAGTGTAGGGAATGGTAAGCCTCTGTGTCTGATTACTGGTATCTCTTCTATATGAATGATGCCCACCTTGTTTAAAGAAGGGTTTGCCCCTATCTGGTCTGACCATAGATATAGTGTCTAATACTCCTGCACTCTTTCTTTCTTTATATTCTCTTTCCTTGAACTCATTTTTGAGTTTATGTATAGTCTTATCAAAAGTTCCATCATGGCTGGTCAACCTAGATACTCTTAGTCCTTCTCCTTTTACTATATTTTGATAAAAATGAGGAGGATGCATGCTACTCCTATATAGTAGTGTATTATTTCTACAACTCTTCCTGTACAGTTGTATCTGACTCTCTTCTGTGCTCATAATAATAGAGACATCAAGAAAATCTCTCTCTTCCTTAGAGGACTTAGCTGTAAACTTAAGAAAACTGCACAGGCAGCAGACCAGCCCAGTTCAGAACAATACTATAAACTATGCAAACACCTTCCCCTCTGTTTTTTCCCACACTCTACACCACCGGTGTAAACAAGCGGGAAACTATTAACACTCACAACAGCAAAATGATAGGGGCTGCAATAGCGATCATACAACTTGTGGAAGAGGCTGAGGATGGTGAGGATGTGAATGCTGTCGACCAACCCACAGGTGAGTAGACAGGGAAGAGTGTACAGACCCAGGGTAACCTACCAGGGGCTACATGAACTGGAGATAGTGGAGCACTATAGGGTGGACAGGGACCTCCTACAGCAAAATGTTGAACTGTGCCGCCCACACCTCACACACAGAACTAACAGAGGGGAACCCATCCCAGTGGATAACAAGGTATGTGTAGCTTAAGAATACTAGCTACAGATACCTTCTAAAGGCCAACTGGGGATATGATGGGGATCTCACAGGCATCAGCATTCATGGTACTCCACCATCTCCTAGGTACCATGTCAGCACATGTTGGTAAGCATGTGCATTTCCCCAACACCCATGAGGCGCTGGCCAGCAATATGCAAGTTTTCCACCAAATAGCAGAATACCCTGAGGTAGTGGGTGCTATAGACTGCACGCACATATGCATCAAAGTACCACCCGGTGAGGGGGGTAGGGTCTGCATCAACCACAAGGGCTTCCCCACCATCATCTGCCATGTCATGTGCGATGCCCAGGGCATAATAATGAATGTGTGTGCTGGCTGCCCTGGAAGCTATCACGATTCCCACATCTGGCATCTGATGCAGCTGTACCACAGATTTGCCAATGGGGACATCCGTTAGGGTCACCTAGTGGGGGATGCTGGATACGCAGTGGAGCCGTGGCTGATGACACCCAACAGAAATGCACACACATCTGAACAAGAACTCCTTAATGAGGCACACGCACATAACAGAATTAAAGTAGAACATGTGTTTGGGATGCTCAAGTCATGGTTCATTTGCCTAGACACATCCGGTGGAGCCTTGCTGTACTCACCAGCTACATGTACCCAAATTGTCCTTGTATGTGCCATGCTACACAATATGATCCTGCGGAAACAGCTGCAGCAGGAACAGCACAGGGCAAGCCACACAGGCTCCCACCATTGCCAAAGCCTGCACAGGCACAGAGTGATTTGGAGGAGCAACAACCTGAGCCTGCCCCAGTAGGCAGAAAGAGGCATGCCCAGTATGCCCTGGCCTTGGTAAAGAGGCAAAGCATAACACATACACTGAGACAGGAGGGACCCAGAGAATAATACCTTTCTCTGACTCTCACATACAGTAAAAGGGATGCCAAACATTACACTACCTGTGCTCAACCATGTGTAGGGAGTGTACTATGTGCTTCTGACATAGGCAGCCCTGCAGCACCACCCTCAATACTGAGACATCCACAAGGTAAGTGACTCACACATACCAGTCAGGGGAGTTAACATACCCAACAACAGTCACAGCCAGCAGGACAGGTGTAAACAAACACAAACAAAGGCCATGCTATGGCCTCTGAATGATGCCTATGGGTAACCCCCCAGGCCTACACAGGCAGACTACAGCCAGTCAGGCACTGGGCCATTAGGTCTGAAGGGTATGAAGTCAGAAACTAATATGTAGGTAAATCAAAACTAAGATCTGTAGTACACTGGTATGCCTCTAGTCAGCATGACAGGTAAGAATACAGACTGAAATGGAGTACCAGACATACCAGTACAGTCATAGCAAATGTGTACAAGTATCAGATGTGTCCCCCCTTCCTACATAGAAATGTAGTAACAGTCAGGTGTGCCCCCCCCGCAATCATGTGTAGAAATGTAGAAATAGTCAGGTGTGCTCCCCATCCCACATAGAAATTTAATAACAGTCAGGTGTGCCCCCCCAATCCTGTGTATAAATGTAGAAATAGTCAGGTGTGCCCCACCCCATACTACATAGAAATGTAGTAACAGTCAGGTGTGCCCCCCAATCCTATGTAGAAATGTAGAAATAGTCAGGTATGCCCCCCATCCTATGTAGAAATGTAGTATCAGTCAATGCCAAATGATCGATGGATACCCTGCAGAAACAGTATGCTACCTGTAGGTGTGCAACACAATGGTCGGCACTGCAGTACAAACTACCTGGACTCGATCCACACATTCAATACAGATGGGCATACTGGGCATGCTCACACACTTAGAGAAATGAAGGCAATGTCAGTCAACAACATACTGAAAGGTCATATTGGGGATGCTCACACACTTAAACACATGAAGGTCATGTCTGCAAACATCAGTGGACCAGGTATATCTAGCAGTCACAGATGTTAGTGCAGACACTCCTCAGTATGCACCGCACATACTTTGCACACACAGTGGATAAGAATACAAACATATATCAAAGGACAACACACTATAATAAGCCAAAGGTAGACATACATAGATGTGTGGAAGAGGATGACTGCGACAAGGAGCCATCCAGGCTTGTCCCACCCAGCACACAGCCAAAGGGCCACAACCAAATGAGGTTCAGTTGTCACTCACTGTAGATGCTAGCCACCATTATCTGTCAGCATTACAGACTATGTGGTGCATGTGCTAGCTGTGCAACATGACTGTACAAGGAATTAGTCATCTTGCAGTTGTATATACGTACCTGTGAAATATGACCTTGTGTGTGCCCGCATGTGGTGTGTCAACTTCAAGATGAATGGGTTATAGCCCATGCACACACACTGGCCTCCCCATAGCCCTACTATGATAAGCCTGCTGAGGTCATCCACTGAGAAATAACCTTTGGGAGAGTTGTAGCCCAGTAATCTCCATAGTGTGTTCCATAACGGTGTACTGCTGTAGTGTGATAAACTAGTTAGGTAGGAGTTCCAATCCCAGACATGGCAACTGTGTGTGTGTGTTTGTGTGTGTGTGTCTGTCTGTCATTGTCAGTGTAGAAAGCAATCCTTTTAGGGTAGTCACACCTACAACTCAAATGCTCTACTTTGGTAAGGCTGCTGATGTCATCCACCTAGAAATACATCTCTGGGAATGCTGTAGCTCAGTAATCTCTGTAGCATGTCCTATAACTGTGTACTGTTGTAGTGTGATAAATTAGTTAGGTAGGAGTTATAATCCCAGACTTGGCAAGTGTTTGTGTGTTTGTGTGTGTGTGTGTGTGTGTGTGTGTGTCTGTCTGTCTGTGTAGAGAGCAATGCTTTTTAGGGTAGTCACACTCCCTACAATTCAAATGCTCTACTTTGGCAAGGCTGCTGATGTCATCCACCTAGAAATACATCTCTGGGAAGGTTGCAGCCCAGTAATCTCCCTAGCATGTCCTATAACTGCATACTGCTGTAGTGTAATAAATTAGGTAAGAGTTCTAATCCCACATTTGGCAAGTGTGTGTGTGTGTGTGTGTGTGTGTGTGTGTGTGTGTGTGTGTGTGTCTGTTGTCTGTCTGTCTGACTCTGTCTGTGTAGACAGCAATGCTTTTTAGGGTAGTCACACTCTCCACAATTCAAATACTCTACTTTGGCAAGGCAGCTGATATCATCCACCTAGAAATACATCTCTGAGAAGGTTGTGGCCCAGTAATCTCTGTAGCGCATCCTATAACTGTGTACTTCTGTAGTGTGATAAATTAGTCAGGTAGAAGTTCTAATCCCAGACTTGGCAAGTGTCTGTGTGTTTGTGTGTGTATCTGTCTGACTATGTCTGTGTGGAGAGCAATGCTTTTTAGGGTAGTCACACTCCCTGCAATTTGAATGCTCTACTTTGGCAAGGCTGCTGATGTCATCCACCTAGAAATACACCTATGGGAAGGTTGTAGCCCAGTAATTTCCATAGCATGTCCTATAACTGCGTACTGCTGTATTGTGATAGAATAGTTAGGTAGGAGTTCTACTCCCAGACTTGGCAATTGTCTGTGAGTGTGTGTTTCTATGTTTGTGTAGGGAGCAATGCATTTTAGGCTAGTCACACTCACTACAATTCAAATGTCCTACTTTGGCAATCCTGCTGTTGTCATTCACTGTGAAATACATCTTTGGGGAAGGGGCACTCCACTAATCCCCGTGGTGCATCCTATAACAGCATCATGCTGTAGTGTGATATAGACCTCTGGTAGTTGTTCTATCCCCACACATGGCAGGTTTGGATGTTTTGTGTGTGTTTCTATGTTTGTGTAGGGAGCAATGCATTTTAGGCTAGTCACACTCACTACAATTCAAATGCCCTACTTTGGCAATCCTGCTGATGTCATTCACTGTGGAATACACCTTTGGGGAAGAAGAACTCCATTAATCTCCGTGTTACATCCTATAACAGCATCATGCTGTAGTGCGATATAGACCTTTGGTTAGGGTTCTATCCCCACACATGGTAGTTGTGGATGTTTTGTGTGTGATTCTATGTTTGTGTAGGGAGCAATGCATTTTAGGTTAGTCACACTCACTACAATTCAAATGCCCTACTTTGGCACACCTGATGATGTAATTCACTGTGAACTACACCTTTGGGGAAGGAGAACTCCAGTAATCTCTGTGGTGTGGCCTATAACGTCATAATGCTATAGTGTAATATACTAGTTAGGTAGGAGTTCTAATCCCAGACATGAGATGTATGTGTGTGTGTGTGTGTGTGTGTGTGTGTGTGTGTGTGTGTGTGTGTGTGTGTGTGTGTGTGTGTGTGTTTGTGTGTGTGTGTGTGTGTCTGTTTGTCATTTGTATCCTGTGTGGTGGTGGTTGTGAGTGTGCAACAACTGGACTCAATGTGAAGTGGGTTTTGCAAACTTCTTATATGGTGGGCCACGTATAAATCACAATGTCCACAGTACAGGGATAACAGATGTGAAACAGCCAAGAGGCTGGGGTGAAATCCATACCACTAAATGTGACATCAATGCCAGCTGAACAATGTTAGCAACGCTTGTATTACCCAGGGTACACTCTCAACCCATGTCTCATACACACACACACACACACACACACACACACACACACACACACACACACACACACTTGCCTAGGCAACAGCCGAACAGCCGCTATGTTTGTAGTACCCTGCATATTGCCCACTGATAGTAACCATGGTGCGATTGCAGTGGGCTACAGAGGGCATGGCACCCTGTCCATCAGTCCAATAGGCATGTACATGCCGACAGTGCACTTCTCCCATATTCCCCACTGGACACCTGCAACACCTGTGGTGCCATCAAATGTGACCCACAAAGGACATAACATGCCTGAAACACAAGCCCTGTATGGACAGATGCCACTGACACCAAGGAATACCAGTATCCTGCTATCAATATAGGTGCAGGGCCAACCTGCTGTCCATGAACAGTTCTTGCCACATGAAGCCAGGACTGGCACATCTGATGATAATGATCTGTGTACACAACACGGGCCAGACACCCCAGATACAGTTCCGCATGTCACTGTACATGCATGTGGGAGATGTGCACATCCCAGACACTGTCCATATCATGGACGAAAGAACACATACATGGTAAGCAATGCACAGCGTTGGCCACATGCAATAGTCACCCAGGTGACTGAATGGTGAATACAATACCCACCTGTGTGAGCAACTCCAGACACTACACCCCTGAAACACAATGCAGACCATTGTCATGTGGCCTGATGCCAAGGTATACCCATCACCTAGTCTTGTTTAGCCGTCTGGCACCATCAACCACAATGCACCCGTGAAGCAGTGCACACATGCATATCAGTACTGGGACCCGTGCCTGTGTGTGTGGTGTATGATGCATATGACCACATTCACACTCACTACAACCCCCATTGGCATACTGAAGCATGCTGTCTGATGTCAGACACTTCCACATACCCTTTGCACATATAACCTCCATATGACCCCTGTGGTGCATGTGATACCTGCACAGTACTGTGTTGTTGCACTCCCACTAGTGATGAGTTGTATTCCTGGCCCTGCTAAGTGTGACAATGTGTGTGCATCCCTGTGAGAGTGTGGCTGTGTTGACGCTGACACCTGTTCATGTGGGCAGGCATGTGTACTACACCAACCACATAGCTACCATATCCTTGTTGCAGATGTCACTCACCATCACATATATATTTTGAGGGCTCCTTAACATGTAACCTATGTGGTGCATCCAGTAACTCATGGACATGTGATAGCACTACATAGTTGTCAGGGGTTTGATACCCTATACTGGTAGGTGTGTGACACAAACATGTGTAAGTTTTACTCTCCCATCCCTTCCTGGCTTTTCTGTGCCTCTGTCTGCCTCTCTTACTCCCTCTCTGGTAGATGTGGAGACTTACACCTGCTTTGCTTAGGCAGCAGCATGTGTATTTTAAGTGATGCTTAGGATCAGCTGATGGTCTCTGCACGAACTGTAGCCCTCCTCTAGCTGATTGCATGTGGAACAGCTGTGGTAACATGCCATAAGCCAATTATATGGAAACACACACCAATATCTAGGAACATCATGTTGGTGTTGGACCTTTCATTCACTGTGAGCAGGAACTCGATCTGTTGTTTGGCAAACAGCATCTCAGATGGATTTGAGTTTACCTCTAACAACTTACACTGTGGAGACAGGCCAACACATAGGAGGGGGGTGTGCCAGGCCTGACTACAGACTGTAAGTGCTGCTATACTGCATTTGGAGTAATGTTGGTTTAACAGGGTGTGTGTGGATATGGCTGCCCTACATGTTTACATACCTGCCATGTCACTGCTATATTTATGAGGGAACACACATCTGTAGGACCATCTGCAGACTGGCCAGTGTGTGGTGCCTTTTGTTTCAGGTGTTATCCACAGAGCACCTATCTGTGAACTGCAGAAGGTAGTGTGAGGATTGCAGTCTGTAGATGGTGACAGCCGTGAGAGTTACTGACTTCATATCCCTCATAGGACATATGGTGCAACAAACCCTGCTAGAACAGTAAATGTATGAGGTTATCACACCAACATGTCAATACTGGCCCTGTGTATGTGCCTCCAGCCACAACCCTAACAACCTTTGTATATATGTCATGCAGTAAGGGGTGCATATGTACTGTACACCATAATTTCTGACATCATATCTGATAACAAGCCAGTGAGATATCAGACTGCTACACATGCAATGTATAGTAGGGGTTATATTTGATGACATAACCTGTACATTCTGTGGTTTTGTGTACAGTACTGAGGTCTGTGTACTTATGGTGATTGTCGGCAGTCTATGCAATGTTAATATGTACCTTGGCCTGTGTACAGACTGTGGTAGATGTCATTGTTCTTGGTCCTGTTCTACCTGATGTTACATGCTGCTCCACTGTATGTTACCCTATTGGTTTACATGTTTGTAAGGCCATACACACACATGTCCCATACCACAGACAGGCAGCAGACCACACTGTGTAGCGGCCCAGTATATGTAGGGTGAGTGTGTGTGTGGCACATATGAGGGTGGTGTTGAACAGATAGCCCATTTACTGTAATAATACACTAGCATGCCATATGTAGCTGTGGCTGTGTTCACATCGGTTGTGGTGATGCACGTACACACAGGTGTATGTTACTCTGTGCTGTGGCATGCCTGTAGAGCCTGCTATCTATGTGCAGGTACATGTGCATTCCCCCACAGGAAATGTAGGCCAGTGCTGAACCAGTCTACCTGTAGCCTGCACAGTGCTATGTTACATTCCTAGTAGCTTAGTGTACTTACCCAGTGAGATGTAATGTCCAGTTACTAGCCAGATGTACTGCTGCCAGGCCACCATAACAGTCATGTATGTCAGACAGAGCAGTGGGATGCTGTATAGATGTATGTCAATATCTAGTGGGTGGTATGTGGCCATGGCACCCCCTTACCAGCAGTTATTATGTGGCAGGACAGACAGGTATGTGTGAATGCATAACCTATATGGGCAATTGTATGCCAGTAGTTACTTGTTATACCTGTTAACATCCACATTGTCAGGATTGGTCCACATGTCTTTCACTAAGGAGTTATGTGTATACCTCTGGACTGTCCAGAGTGTGTCCATATATATTGGCCATCATCTCTGCTGTAGTACACAGGAGCATTAAATGCTAGCAGTGGTACTGTACTATGATGCCCATAGGATGTCTGTCAGTAGCCAATGGCACACATTTTATAAGTAGATATGACCTCCTACACACACCATGTCTGTGAAGACAATCCCTATGACAGTAGCAATACTCTACAAGTATACCTGCTATACATACCTGGCATCCCCTTGCACTAAAATGTTGGGTCTACAGGGGCTGAGGTAGGGCTAAACTCCATGTTCAGGACATATGGTGATGATATATGTACATATATTTATCTATATAGACATACAGATATACATATCGACATACATAAATGGATATGTATATGTACATAGATATACAAATAAACACTCAGATCTATACATATACAGAGCTATATATGTCAACACATATACAGATTGAGATACATATGCACATATATGTATGGATATCAACATGTATTCTGACAGTAGTAGGTATATCAGAATAGATATGTATGCACATATAGTTATTGATATCTACATATATACCAACATAACTAGGCATATCTGTACACATAGGATGTGCATACATATATAGCTATATATACATATATATATATATATACATATATGTATATCTATGTATACATATATCTATATATACACATATGTATATGAGAGCAGTACAGAATCCTGAAAGCCCAAAGTCCTGAAGACCATCAGGGGTGAGCTGCCTTAAGGTATATGGATGTTAATTACCATACAATCCAACTTGGTTAAATGCAGGCCCACTGCCACCTGCCATACAGACTGTTCTGTTTGTCAGTGTGCTTGTGATGGTGTCAGTTGTGCCTTGTTATGTAACAGTTACATCCCATTGTGTCAACTGAGGTCTTTACCTCCTAGGGATTGTCTACAGTGTGTAGATAGAGGCTGCTGAACTATACACCTGCATTACTTACCGTTGAGTGTTTGGTATCCTGTGGGCCAGTCTGTCTTTACTATTGTACTACTTGATGGCCTTAGCCTGGACAGCAACATTTGTTAACTTTTCTAGACTACTGTATTAGTATCACTATTTCACAGTAGCATTACTCAGGCTATATGACATGGCATATACAACTGTAATAGTAAACAAATAAATCTTTCCCACTTATGCACACCTGTGTGTGGTGTTATATCCTTTGATATCTCTGTGGGTATATGTTGCAAGCAATGAATGTCATTTCAATGAGTGGCTCATACAGTCTCCAGTTGGTAAGGTGGTAACTGTAGGAATAGTGGCTGTTCCATATTGTGTGCATGTACTACATATGTAACTTACTGTACATATCTCTGCGTGTACATGTGTAGTTACATATATATCTGTATATATGTATGTATATGTGTATATATGTATATATATATATATATATATATATATATGTATATATATATATATATATATATATATATATATATATATATATATATATATATATATATATATATATATATATATATATCTGTATCTGCATATATGTGCCTTTGTATATGTATCCTAGGGATGCCCATGTCACGTCAGGTCCTGGTTATGGGATCTGCAACACTTGGTAGTATATTGCAGGGCAGATGTGTTTGGCTGTGGGGGGTATACCTATTCGTACAAGACGTATATTGCTTGGGGCCCCTCAACCCTATTAACGGTGCATGTGGACATATATGTCTTTGTTATTTTCCCATTATTATCTACAGATGTATGTCCATATATACCTATATATATATATATATATATATATATATATATATATATATATATATATATCTGCTTACATATATATAACTATGTCCATATATTCCTATGTAGATATATATCTGCTTCCATATATGTAACTTGCTGTGTATATTTAGACATATAGGTGTAGATGTATATATCTATAGTTGTAGGCATTTGCATGTCTATATGTTCATATATGTTTATATATATGTATATATTTATGAATGACTGGGCTGGATGATATGTTTTTGAAAACATCACAGCTATGTAATTCTGACATGGCTTAGTGGTACATCACTGTGGTTATGGAGTGCAGGGTCCTGGGTTTGAGCTTTGCAGAGGCTATTTATTTTGTTGCTGGGCAGAACATGGGCCATTGGATACAGAGTGATTAAGGTACTTTAAAGCAGTTGTAAGCGTGTTTGCACAGAGGTAACACTGCTAACTTCCAGTTACAGTTTCTCATACTCAGCTTCTAAATTGCTTAACCTGTGTAGGCATAGCTTTCCCCCAAGCAAACAGGCTTAAACCCACTTACTGCTGCTTAAAAGTCCTTACTCCTGCTTACCCCCACTCTAATTTCTTTAAAAGAAAAGAAAAAGGGGTTGAGAGGAAAGTGGTGAAAAAGGGGCACAAAGAGGGAAAGACAGTCAGGAAAATAGCCAGGGATGTGCAGGAAGGGTGTAGGGAAGGTCCATAGCTGCCCATTTCGTCTACAGCAACAGCTGTGCATATACACTGAATTTGGAGGTTGATTTGGACACTTAAACTCCTGGGATGGGGTGAGGACAACAATAATACATTGCAATGCCAATTAGACTGGATTACGTGTCCAGCGGACATGTGTGCGAAATGGACATCTATGTATGGGGCGAGACTTTTTTGTGGGAACAGATTGCCCTTTTTTTTTCAGGTGAGAGTGAGATGTTGGGGAGGGGTAGTAGGTATATTAGGAGAGGTAGGTTGGATAGGTTAACAGACAAGACAAACGAGATGCATACAGAGGCAGTATATGACACATGTGGGGGTAAACACCTTGATGGGGAGGGGTGTTTGGAAATCGGAAGCCCATAAGCCTCCTAGTGGAAACAGTGGGACTGAGGTCCCACCCCATGGGCAGTCACCACTGCACCTTCACAGCCCTGAAGGTAGCTGTGTTAGGGGCTGAGTTGCAGAGCCTGGCTGACTTTCTGATCACATCATGTGACCCTCGAGTTGGTGTAGAAGATCACCAAACTGCTGGTTGATCACTCTACGCACCATGACCACGACCTGGTGATGGGTGACAAGTGCCTATCCGCGCCCACTCCCAGGGGAGTGATCCCCATCCCCTGAGGCGGTTCCACCCAAAGGTGGTGCAGGACCAGCAGACAGGGAGGTCCTGGGTTGGGCACCAGACATGCTGGTGCCCGGTGCCACGGCCAGATGAGGTAGGACAGGTGGGTCCGCTGTGACCGGCCTTTCCAAGCGTGCTATAGTGTTTAGATTTCATCATCATATGTGGGTTAGTAATAGTCAACACATTCCAGGGCTAGGTATAACAGCATGCACAGATATTCCCATTAAACCAGTCACCAGTTACAGAACAGTTGCATAGCAAACAGAACACATGCATATATAGGACCACAGTGGTAATAAGAACAGCATGCAGGTACATTGATGGGACCATGCCACCAATGTTGGAATAATTCAATATAGCACATGCATGGGACCATTAAAATATTTATCAAACAACTGGACATTATCAGAACATAGGTGTCAGTGCATACCAGTTGGGGAGGGTATGTTGATTATTGTTGGAGATATGGTGGGGGGAGAGAAAGATGTCAATTAACAACTACTATATTCCTGTTGTCCACATTACTTTCCTTACCAGCTTGACAAAATGGAACTAGGATGCCAGATTAAACTGAACGCCATGTATTGGCCAGGGCTTAATGATAATTTGTCTATTAGTAGTCTCTTGAATATTAAAGCCCTGAATAGACATTAAAATACACTTTGTAACTTTCTTAGTGTAACAAACTTATTCATATATACACTGTTTGAATGAGTATTTATTTATATGTATATATGTTCTCCAATATTTTAGGTATTTATTTAAATTTATTACCACATGGATTTATTTATTTAAATGTATTTAAATGTCAAGTTATTAATATAATTGTACATAGGTGGTGATTTTAAAATTCATGAAGTATTTTAAAAGTATTTTTAATGGTTTTAACAACTTTCACGGTGTTGTGGAAGTAATGACAATTTTAAGTATACTATGGCTTTAAATGAAGGTGTGTTGACTGTTCTAGGATATGATGTAATTTGAATTCCTTCTTTTAAATTCAGGTGATGAAAGTAACTAATTGTGTCTGATGAAGTCTCTTTAACTTATTTAAAAAGGAGATGAAAGCGCTTATACATTTGGATATTCTACAATTTTAACCTTGGATTATAATAACATTTTGGTGTGTTCATATAAACATTTGCTTGCTCCATTCTTCTTTGTGATCATTACACATGAACCATTTTTTCCTGCAGTACACACCTCTTACCTGGTATTCCTGTGGAGGGAATGTTTGTTAACACTAACTGTTTCTACACATACTCCTGGATTCCGGGTTGATGTTGTGCACATAGCTATCCAACTCTTCATGCACAGACTCTGGCCATGTGTTGACCACATGCTGGTATGCCGGGACATATCTAAAATATCGCCTTATTCTTCCACCTTTAGTGACCTGACACACACATATACATGCTTTCCTACACAGTTATATTATGTAGCACAGTGTGGGTGACAGTGACCAGTAATACTTTATTATTCAGAGAAACTGCAACACTCACAATTCCCTACAATACCAGTGTGAACAGTACCTGTACAGATTATAATGGTCTGTATTTCTCAGCACAGTGTTCATATCTGACGTACCTGTGGGAGCAATGTTTGTTAGCAATACTTGACTGTTTCCACACAAGGTTCCAGATTACACATTAGTATTATGCACGTACTTCTCACTCTGTTACTGCACACACTCCGGTCACAGCTTGACAACATGGGAGTATAGCTAGGACACAGCTTGACAACATGGGAGTATAGCTAGGACATACTTGAAATATTACTCTCCTAATAGTTTCAGGGGTTGCTACAGTGACAGGTGTATACTCATAGATGTTCAACAATCACTTGTATTCCCTCTTTGCTGGCTAAACATATGGGATCATCCCACAGACTTGCCAGGGGGACAGGCAGCAGATATGGGCCCATATACTGGGCCTTCTGGCCTCATCTGTACAGTTGTGGGGTATGATTCTGTATGCAGCCTTATTCCACTCCCAGGATTCAGACCATGGCTGTGTTTTCTACAACTTAAACACTGTCCATCATAGTTGTGTCTGCTATATAGATATTGTTGAACATCTCCTATCTGCTTTCTGTCTTATTAATCCCATGTGCTTTTGCATTCTGACCTTGTATTACAACACTGTTATACAGATTTCCTAGACAGTTTTATCTTGTAGGACAGTGTGGGTGACAGTGATGTGTAATATCTCATTATTCAGAGCAACTGCATATCATTCTTGTATTTCTGGGCACAGTGTTGGTATCTGACAGACCTGTGGGAGGAATGTTTATTAGCACTACCTGAATGTTCCCACACACAGTACCAGATTCTACATTAGTATTATGCACATACATCTCACTCTGTTACTGTACACACTCTGAACACAGTTTGAAAAGTTGGGGTGCAAATGGGACATACGTGGCTTCTTAATCATATAAGGTATTGGGGAGTTGCTAGTGTGCCAGCTTTGTTCTCATAGCTGTTTGTCAATCAGTTGAATTTCCTGTTCACTGCCTATACGTCTGGGATCATCCCACTGATTTCCCAGGGGGACAGCGTGATAGGCAACAGATATGGGCCACTTTAATAGACATTCTGGACATATCTGCACAGTTGTGGGGTATGATTCTGTATGCAGAATACTACCACTGGCAGGATTCATACCATAGCTGTATGTGCTAAAGTTAACAAACTACAGTTCACATCTCAGTTGCATGTGCTATTCAGTTTTTGTTGTCTGCTATTCAGTTTTTGTTGTCTGAATTTTCCCTATTTACTGTCTATGTGTCTCCCAGTTGTACTAAATGGCCTCTCAGAATTACACCTGTCATATACAGGCATTCCTACACATCCAGTTTATGGTGCACTGTGTGGGTAACAGTGCTTAATACAACAGTACTATTACATGATTGCAAATCTACATTACTGTATGATACCAGGATATACACATGCAGTCCAGCAGTTAGACCTGTTTTGTCAGGCTATTACACTTTTATTGACATACAAACAATATGAGACTATTCCTGACATATTCTCTAGTGTATGCAGTACTTGCCTTGAACAATACAGGTTTTATACAGGCAATTAATTTACTACTACTTTTATTTTTGTTTCATATGACAGTAAATGCATGAGTATTACTGACCTGCCTCACATTGCAACCTCGCCAGGTGACTGATGTGGGCCTCCTAGTTTGTGGCCCGCTCCATTGCAGCTGTGTGGGACATAAGAGAAATATTTAGCCATGCCTATCCATGATATACCTGAGCTGGCAGTTATTACACACATACTGGGTTGATACTTGCACACGGCTGGAACATCCCCTGCTGCTCTAGCCTATTGGAGCCACTCCTCCAAGAGGTCCCCCTTACACCACTTCAGGTCAGCATAGTGGTGCCTGACTTGCTCATCAGTTCGGGGTATGCCAGTGGCACTGGCAAGGTCATGGATGAGATGGTCCCATGCCTCCGCCTTATATTGGGAGCCCTGGTATTGGCCCTGCAGCAGTCTCTGATCATGGTCTTTGTTAAGGAGTCCTGCCATGACCTTGGACTCCTGGCTGCACCAGTGCTGCACCTGAAAGCACACACCTTCTCCCCTTACTGCAGTAGTGCCTGCAAGGGCAAGCTACAACCAGTTATGAGATGTATTCCCACCTCTTGGGTTTAAGTAGGGCCGATTTCCTGCACTTTTCTGTGATTTACCGGTTTTGAAAAGGCTAAGCTATGGGCAAACCTGTTTAACTAAGGTTGGCATTGTTTAAAGGGGTATACCACTGGGCACAATTAGTTAGCGGGTCTACACATTGCTTACACCTCCTATGCTGGCCTGAGCAATGCTTAGCGTTGCTTACATTATACTTTCATTATATTTCCTTTTTGGCATTGATTTTTCATTCATTACATCTTATTTATCTGCCTGGTATCCATGATGAATGTGTACGTACACTCTATGGAGTCCTTGCGTTTTATTGGGGGCTTCAACACTCTGTTATAATTACACCTTATTTCTGGGCTTACTGCTGTACTCCAGTTCACATATTTATGTTATTTACTGGGTTACGGAACATATGACTGTATACTGATTCCTTTCACAGGTTCCGTTTGGTTTTACTATGGTGAGGACTTGTTTACTGATACCTCATTCTTCTGTGATGGCTTGATGGTTAACTACTGTGACTATAGTAAAGAGGGTTCTGGTTTTAAGACCTGCATGGCTTTTTATTTTGTTGATGGGCAGAACATACTGTGACTATAGTGAACCAGTAAAGAGGGTTCTGGGTTCAAGACCTGCATGGCTGCTTATTTTGTTGATGGGCAGAACATAGGCCATTGGATACAGAGTGATTAAGGCACTTTTGAGCAGTTGTAAGTGGGTTGCTAACCTGCTGTTACATCTGCTTACAGAGAGTTAACTTTAGAATTGGTTAACCAGTGTAGGCATTGCTTACCGCTGCACAAATGGGCTTAAGCCCACTTATTAGTGCTTAAATATGCTTACTACTGCTTATTTGTGCTTAAACCTGCTTACAAATGCCTTATTTATTATGACACTGACACCTCACATGTGCATTTACTGCAGTACTCCAGTTCATGAAAATATGCTATTTAGTGGGTTATGCAACATAAAGATTCCTCATAATGTGCTTTGCCATGGAACATGCTGTAGGGGGACTCAAACCAGGAATGCCTGCTCATAAGGTGAGTGCTGTGCCCACTACACTACTGCTAAGCTGCTTCATTTGCATGTATCTTTCTTGTTATCCTCTTCAGCTATTTAAGCTGCATTAACCATAGCTACGAGATGGGCATACCCGCGCACCTATGGTTAGGTTTAATCAGAATTTAAAAAAAAAAGGGTTTCTTCATTTTATTTATGTATACTGTCGCTGTTGTACATGAGGGGGACTGTTGGTGGGGATATGCGATCACCTATGAACAAACCTGCTCATTTCATACCCTTTCTGCTGTTCTTCATTGCAGAGGTGTGGATATTCTGAGTTCTCTGCTCTCAGACATGCCCCCTGCACTCTTACATGCTCCGTGTACACCTAGGAGGTCAGGCAGCGCACTTCATTACTATGCATGGTGCGCTGCCGTCCTGTTCCTAAATGGCCGCTTCCATGCCGGACTAAGCTAGTCCTGCATTGGAGGAATACTAAATCTGGGGGATTGTTAATCATAGAACAAGCACACTGACTGATGCCATTACCAGCTGTAGAGTAGACAGGATGCAATGCATAAAATTAGATAACTCAGAATGTTACACAAGCAATAATGCCCTATGAGATATATTTTACTGTGTAAATAAGCCCCACCCAGGGGTATTATGAGGTCCAAAGCCTCAGTCATGAATAAAGAGTTTTTTTGTAACTTCAGATGTGAATAATTTAATGATAATATGGGATATTGTTGTTAAACATGTAAAGTAGTGCATACACTAATCCAAGCATTCAGAAGGGTGTATGCATGTGCTGGATGGCTATTATAGCTGAATGGAATTGCCTCTGTGTAAATGGCACACTGAATCAGAGTTCTGGTTTTCATGTATTTGTTAATGCTCAGTCTAAAATGCACATTAAGGCAGCTGCACATCAACGTCCACATATGTTGGAAAGCCCTAAAAAAAATCTCTGATTCACAGTCTGATGCCTCATCAAACGTTCACTCATCACTTACAAAAAATGAGAATAGATGTAGTATGTATAATCACAGGTGGGTCTGATACTGGTACAGAATACCAAAGATTAAATTATACAAAAATTGCAGTGGTTTAAATATTTTACAAAACAATAACAGTTTCTAGAACTCCACCACCAGAAACAGAAATAAAATAAAATGCATCTCAGAAAAGAATCTGCATGTTGGATCAGTTGTTGAGTTTGGATGAAAACTCTGGTAGCCAAAAAAATCATGAAATATAGTTTTGCTGAAAAGACTATCCAATACATGCATTGAGCTTTAATGTAGCACGCATTTCATATAATACTGTATAGTTCAAAGTGGGGACATGTCAGTTTGATTAAGGTAATTTCGATGAAACTGAAAAGAATGAGCAGTGTTCATAAAATCTACTTTCCCTGACAGTGGAGTTTGCCTTTTTCTCCACTGTTGTGCAATCTTGGAGATTATATTTATGTATCTCTAGGGGTGGGGGTGTGCTCCCACATAGGGGGCACAGGGTGGGATTGTCCCCCCACCAAACATTTGTTATAATGTTCACTAAAGGTAGTTTTGGCAAACAGTTTTTTGTTTCTTTTCACTGAAATTACCTTCAATGACTCAACATGAAGACACCATGTTAGAACACAAACTCCACATTTTCTGAATATACTACATGGCCAGTCCAAGAATCTAGTGACGTCTTAAAGGTATTCATAGAGCTGGAGTTGTATATATGAGAGTTTATTTTATAATGAGCCATACTGTTAGAAGTGGATTTTTATGTCTTACAGTGCTACGAAAACAAGATGACAGAAAAGATTATTATCACTTAAGAGGGAATGAGTTAATGTTTTTTTTCAGAAAAAAAAGCTAACAAACCCAAGATTTTTAAATGCTAGTTGTATGCAAAAATCTTGACCATCACATTGGTGACTAGTAATCACCCTTAGAAGAGGAACAAAACTTAAAATTTGAATCAGCAATCGGTCTATATAAGTTACTAATAATTTTGTGAGTAAAGCAAGAGATCTAGACTGAAGTCTTCTGAAAATTTCAGCACATACTTTAAGTGCTTTAGAGCGGACCACTGAAGTATTTGCTTTAAAATTAGTTTGGTGTTAATTTAGACACATATCTTTAAATAAGGACATTCCCTAATAAGGCAAGTCTTGAAACATCTGCAAAACAAGGAAGTCGGAAGGAAGTTAGACTGAGTGGGTAGTAATTGTTGACAATATAACTCCCATTTTTATCTATTGAAATTATGTTAGCCTTTTTCCAGAAATATGTTACAATGCAATTTTGCAAGAGAGTGTTAAAACTGATATAGTGAGCCTAGATTTTTAAATACTTACCAAGTATATTTTCTGTCCTACTGCTACTATTATGTTTTATTTTGCCTCTATCATGTTTTAAGTAATACACTATGTACTAAACAATGATGGGTGTTATCTTAAGAACTGAATGAGTGCAAAATGTCCATACAAGCAGGGCAAGGTGGGGTTTGAAGGTTGGTATTGTAACAAAGTTAGCAAAGTGCAAAAAAAAAAATAATTGGCCATTTTGACAGGGTTGCTGATTAAAAGTACCATTGTCAGAAAAGGGACCTATGCAGGGGAAACAACTATGGTCAGAGTTCATATAACTATAGAATATTTTAAGATTCTTTTTTGCAAGAAACAAGTATTCTTCATACTTTGCCTTACATTCATGAATGACTAAGTTCATTTTTTACCAGCTGCATTTAAGCTGGTTCTGGTGGACCAGGTTTGATTTTTTACATAGTCTATACTTCTTATATTTCTTCCTTAGCAAGTTTCTGATATGTCTATTCCACAAAATAGAAGTGGTCTCACAAGGATTGAAGTGTCTACTTATTTTACAACTTTTCAGTAAAGAATTACTCTGTGATTCAAAGCAGTTCCAGCAAGCAAAGGATCAGAATCATAACTTTCTTACCAAAAATCAGGACTAAATTCAGAATTTAAATGGCTTGTATCCAATGATGAGGAATTATAATGAATGCTGTGTGATTTGTTGGCCCTGTTAGATAAAAAGTTGCAAAAATGAATATCAGTTTTGGCAAAATTATGTGGTAAAATATGAAAGTGACCTCTGAAACATGACTGACGCAAATAGTAATCAACAGGTTCAAAATATTGTTACTATGTGTTGGAAAATCAATTAGGAAATATTGTGCAAAGACAGCGTATCCAAAATCTCACCTTCAGTGAATGAGCGTGACCTCACAGCTAACACGCAACATAACTTACATTTGTAAGATAAGTAGCACAGAAATATGCCTCCAGCTGTACAACTGACAGCATACAGCACTGCCATCACAGACAGAATAGCTGTACAACTGTCAATATATAGCCCTACCATCACAGATAGAAGAGCTGTACAACTGACAACATACAGCCCTGCCATCACAGACAGAAGAGCTGTACAACTGACAACATACAACCCTGCCATCACAGACAGAAGAGCTGTACAACTGACAACATACAGCCCTGCCATTACAGACAGAAGAGCTGTACAAATGATAACATACAGCCCTGCCATCACAGACAAAAGCACTGTACAACTGACAATAGACAGCACTGCCATCAAAGACAGAAGAGCAGTAAGTGAAGTAGAGAGATAGTTTCACATAGTAGTTTAGCTGTTATGTCCTGGTACCTGTCAGAGGTAATTGCCTTTATTAGGAACACTACACTGATCCCTCCAGTACAGCTCTTTTGAGTGTGTACCTTTAACTCCCAGTGGATGTGGCTTGAGCCTTTAAAAAATAAAGTTATCACCTTACAGTTTTAACAAATACTCATTGACAGAGGTCAAATATCAATACAGCTCTGTTTGCCATCTTGTATGCTTCAAGGTAAAATATTCTGATACCTTGTATGTCGCATGGTTTTGAAATTATTAATGCAAATACGAACAAGCAATATTTGATGCCTAGAGGTGCAGCAGGAGGTAACTACAGAAATGCCTGGAGGTGCACTCAGCTGCAAGAGTTAAAGTCATACTAAAAAGCAGTACCAAATGGGAATATGTCCTATACTATTCCACCCTTCTCTGCCTACCTTCTACTTCCCACTGCTGGAGATCCTTAGAGAGATGACATCACAGTCATTATACTGGTACCTGCATTGCTCATTGATCCACTGGATGCCAGTGGACACAACAGCTTGGCCAGGTCAAACCAGGTGCCGTCCTTCTGAAATGGACCACCATAGTGTTGCAGCAGCCAGTCCCTGAATTGGTTTGCAACAGCTAGATGACAGTCTTCCTCTTCTTAGCACATGGGGTATCTGCTCTCCAAGGAGTATTAGCTATCAGAAGGAATATCCTGCTAGTCAAGATGGTGGCCAGTAGTTCACACTGGAAATGTGAATCAGGACCAGTGTAGCCTTGTGCTGGCATGAAACACAATGTACACACATAGGCATTCATTGTGTGTCAGCAGCTTACTATGGTCCCCAGTTACATGTTAAGTCACCCTTGCATTTTATCAAAATACAGAGATTGATAGACATGCATGCAGAACTATAGCATGGTATGTATACATGATTTTAATTACAAATAATTAATTATGATTAAAATATTCATCAAGACTACCTTTTAAGGTAGTCATTGTAGTACTTTGACCTTCAGAGTTAACTTATTCATTGTCTGAGAATATAAGTACATGTCGATTCAGCATATTCTCAGCCTATGAAATAAGTTACAAGTACATGTCAACAAAGTACTATTTTGACTACCTTTAAAGCTAATCTTGATGACTAGATGGGTAGACAGAAATTTACACCAGAATGTCCATGTACATCCCTGCTCAGTTTGTGATGTGAACAATATTAAGTGCTTGAAAAAGAGGCATGATCTTTTACATATCTACTAAAAGGTGGATATGACTAGGTATCTTATACCCCACGTGATTGCTTGCCTAGTATTGTTCCTGTGTGTCTATTGCTTATCTACAGATTTTTATAGATTTTGTTTTATTTTGTAATACAGAATGTTGACCACAGGATGGTAGAATTGTGTAAGTAATGAATTCTGTTTTGCCTACTCGGTTTCTGAATTATTTTATTCTGGGCTGACTGATTCAGAGGAATTCCTTTTTATTGATTATTTTTGTCTGAGACGCTTTTGGTGATTGTTTATAAGAATGAGGAAGACCTTGAATCAAATGTTATCTGATAAAGTCTGTATGAGTATACAAAAAAGTGATTACTGGGGTTTGTTTGGTTTCTTTTTTGTTTTTTTTAATTTGTCATCTGAAATACAGTAGGAACTCATGGGGGTTAGACATGTGTACATCTGTATATATATATATATATATATATATATATATATATATATATATATATATATATATATATATGTTCAGTGGATATAAAAAGTGCACACACCCCTGTTAAAATGCCAGGTTTTTGCGATATAAAAAATGAGACCACAATAAATCATTTCAAAACTTTTCCCACCTTTAATGTGACCTATAACCTATACAGTTCAATTGAAAAACAAACAAATATATTAGGGGAAAACATATAAAAAATAAAAAACATACTATAAACTGGTTCCATAAGTGTGCACACCCTTAAAGTAATACTTTGTTGAAGCACCTTTTGATTTAATTACAGCATACAGTCTTCTTAGGTACACATCTGACATCAATTAAAGAGACTATGATTAACCCCAAATAAAGTTCAGCTGCCCTAGTAGGATTTTCCTGACATTTACTCAGTTGCCTGCTACAGCAAAAGCCATGGTTCGCAGAGAGCTTACAAAGCATCAAAGGGATCTCATTGTTGAAAGGTATCAGTCAGGAGAAGGGTACAAAAAAATTTCCACAGCATTGGATATACCATGGAACACAGTGAAGACAGTCATCAAAAAGTGGAGAAAATATGGGACATCAGTGACATTGCAAAGAACTGGACGTCCCTCCAAAATTGATGAAGAGACAAGATGAAAACTGGTCAGAGAGGCTGCTAAGAGACCTACAGCAACACTGAAGGAGCTGCAGGAATTTCAGGCAAGTACTGGTTGTGTACTACATGTGACAACAATCGCCCGTATTCTCCATATGTCTGGGGTATGGGGTAGGGTTGCAAGACAGAAGCCTTTTCTTACATAGAAAAACATCAAGGCCGAGCTAAAATTTGCAAAACAATACATCGTCTCCCAAAAAGCATGTGGGGAAATGTGTTATGGCCTGATGAGACCAAAGTTGAACTTTTTGGTCACAATTCCAGAAGGTACGTTTGATGCAAAAACAACACTTCACCAAAAGAACATCATCCCCATGGTGAAGCTTGGTGGTGACATTAGCATGCATTGGGGTTGCTTTTCCTCAGCTGGAACTGGGGCTTTAGTCAAAGTGGCTGGAATTATAAACAGTTCTAAATACCTGTCACTTTTGGACGAAAACCATCAGACATCTGCTAGAAAGCTGAAGATGAAGAGGAATTTCACTTTTCAAAACAACAATGACCCCAAGCATACATCCAAATCAACAAAAGAATGGTTTCACCAGAAGAAAATTAAAGTTTTGGAATGGTCCAGCCAGAGCCCAGACCTAAATCCAATAGAAAATCTGTGGGGTGACCTGAAGATGGCTGTGCACAAAAGATGACCTCACAATCTGACAGATTTGGAGCATTTTGCAAGGAAGAGTGGGCAAATAGTGTCAAGTCAAGATGTGCCATGCTGATAGACTCCTACCCAAGAAAACTTAATGCTGTATTTGAATCAAAAGGTGCTTCAACAAAGTATTAGTTTAGGGGTGTGCACACTTCTGCAACCAGCTTATTGTATGTTTTTTATTTTTTATATTTTTGCCCCTAACAGATTTGTTTGTTTTTCAATTGAATTGTAAATGTTATAGGTCACATTAAAGGTGGGAAAAGTTTTGAAATGATTTATTGTGGTCTTCTATTTTTATATCGCAAAATTTTAACAGGGGTGTGTACACGTCTTATATCCACTGCATATGTAAACCAAAAGCTTTCTTTTCAGTAATTAAGTGCTGCATGATTTGCTGCTGTCTAACTTCAGAATATCTCCCTAAATACTTCATCCATAAGTCATCATGGTCTACTTATTAGTTTCCCATCAAGTATTTGGCATAGGATCATAGGAAGTTACCAGGATGTTGGCCCCGAGGCCCTTATAAACCTAGCCAACAGTTTAGCCCATATTTAGACAAATCAGCACCCAATGCCCCTGTCCAGCAGGGATATATGGGTGTAATCCCAGGGATGTATTTTCTATTTCCCATCCAGTTATCCAGGTTTCACTTAAAAAGGGATAATGAGGTACTCTGCTTGACATGGAGAGGGAGTCTATTCCACATATGGGGGAGTCTATGGGGCACAAATCTGTCCCGCCAACAAGTCCTATTAATGTCACAGACCAGGCTGAGGCCATGCGTGTTGGTTACTCGAGTGGAGCATGACTTGAGGATATGCAACAGTCCCATCAAGGTGGGGTCCGAGATTGTTTTGTATGCCAGACAGACGTCACCTCTGGGGAATCTGTATGAAACAGAGTAGAGGGATAGGGCTTTTAGCCTCTCTGTGTATGGCAGATTTTTGAGGCCCTGGATTTTCCTGGTGAGGAAACTCTGTGGTATCTCCAGCTGCTGCATGTGCATTGCGAGGTACATGCCAAATGGGGCATTGTACTCAATAATGGGCCTTATAAGGGAAGAATACAGGGATGTTATGACCTCCTTGTCCCTGGATGAGATACCCTTACTTATGTAGTGGGCCATGTAGAAAGCTTTCCGTACACTAGAAGCAACATGGTGGTCAAAAGTTAGGTTGCTATCAATCTGAGTGCCCAAATACCTCACAAATGACTGCATGCTTAGGACATTGACATTAATGTGATAATTTGTGGGGACATCACTCTCTCCAAAGGGGATGATGATGCATTTTTTGTATTTAGCTTGAGGCCATGTTTCTGGCACCAGTCATTTGTTTGGGTGAGACCCTCTAGGAGGATGTCCAAGTCACTAGGGGAATTGATGACAGTGCTCAGCTTGCAGTCATCTGCAAACCTGGTCAGCCATAGCCCACTGGTTTTGGCCTGCACCTCAGAAAAGTATATCCCAAATAACAGAGCCCCTAAGACTGAACCCTGGGGTAGGCCACTCGATACAGGTCTACTGCTTGAGGTGGCTTCCCCTATTTTGACTAGATGGGTTCTATCAGTGAGCCAGTTAGCTACCCATCTGGTAACATGCAAACTGATGCCTAGTTGGGAGAGTTTATTTATTATGCCTGAGTGGGGAATAGTGTCGAAGGCTTTGGCCAGGTCAAGGTAGGTGGTGTGTACTGCCTTCCCCTTGTCCATGGCTTTGGTGACTGTCTCAAGAAAGTTGACCAAATTTAACAGACATGACCTCCCCTTGACAAACCCAAACTGTGTGAGATTGAGTGTTTGGTGGTTGTCAATGTCCTTGTTAGTGAAGTCCATGATAATCCATTCCATGGCCTTGCAGATCAGGCTAGTTAGGCTGATAGGTCTATAATTTCCTGGGTCGGTGGACTCTTCATCTTTGTGTAAATGAATGACAGTGGCTATCCTCCACTCAGCTGGGACAAAGCCAGTACTCAGACTTTGGTTGAATAAGGTACCTAATGGTGCTGCACGTTCCTGCCTGAGTACATGTAAGATGTAGCCTGAGATGTTATTGGGTCCCATGGAGGCTGTATTTTTTGCCTTTGAGAGAGCAGTGATGACCTGATCCCTAGATATAAGGGGAAGGGGGCAGGTACTGAGAATGTCCTGATTTAATGATGGGGGGGGGGGCAGAGGGATGAAATTTTTGCTGAATCTGTCAGCCAGCAAGTTTGCTATATCTATGGCATTTGTATATGTGGTGTCCTTGACCACCAGTTCAGAAAAAATCTAGGTGCTACCTTTGAGATTACAGACATATGTGAAGAAGGCCTTATGATTGTCTCTAGCAGATTTGGCCAATTTGGGCTCGAAGTTTGCTTTGGAGGATTTTACTAGTGTTCTTATTTGCTTGTTTAGACTAAGGAGAGATGGCTTCCCATTGAGCACCTGCTTCTTCTTGATCCTGGGCAGCAATTTTCTTTCCTTATAGAGTTTATTTATTGCAGGTGTCCACCAGACAGGTGTACTCTTCCTTGCAGATGTTGATTTAGTCTTGTCAGGTATTCCTGATTCCATGCATCTATATAAATGTTTGTATAGTAATTTGGTATAGTTTTGGATACTGGTGCCAGCTCCTAGAGAGGAGGATGGGACTGTGAAACTGTTTATACCATCCCTCAGGAGGCTGTAATCAGCTATGCAGAAGTTTTTTTTGTTTGACCCTAGCTAGAGGGGGGTCGAGGGAGATGGTGACTTCGAACGTGACCACTTTATGGTCGGATCTTACAACAGAGGATAATACTGCAGGGATGCTGCAGTGGTTACTCATGTTGGTTTATACCAAGTCCAAGATATTATCACCTTTTGTGGGGTTATCAACTAGCTGTTCCAAAGCATTTGCATTGACAAAATCGAGGAATTTCTGGGCATTTGTGTTCTCTCATGAGTAGTTTTTCTAGTCTATGTTTGAGTAGTTAAAGTCACCCAGGATCAGGATAAAGGGTTGAATCTTGATAGATTCAAAGAGGTTTAGATAGGCAGTTTGAGCATCTTAAGTCAGATTTGGGGGCCAGTAGCTAGCTATGATTTGTATAGGGGTCTTGTCAATGGTTAACTGCACCTGGAGTGTCTCCTGTGCATCATACTGTATGACCATCCTGGAGGTGTATATGTCTTTAATATATATTTAAACTTCACCTCCTTTGGCTTTGCTACCCACAGTTTGGGGTCTGAATGTATGATGGGATGAGTAACCAGGTATGACTGAGCTGCTCTCCGCAGCTTTGAAACAGGTTTCTGTGACTGCGCAGATGTCAGCATTTTCCAGCATTAAGAATGCTTGCAATGAGTGCAGTTTCATGTTTAGACTTCTAGTGTTTAGCAGCATGACCTTTAATTTGGGTTTTGTTGTAATTTTTATGTTGGTAGTTTTAACCTCATCACTTTTCCTAAAAAAGGCACTATGGAGGAGGCAAGTGCCTTTGCCAGAAGCCTGAAGTCCAAGTGAGACAGATGCAGGCCATCTCTGGCAAAGCATTGTGGTCTGTTGATCATATCTTCCCAGGCTGTCAGGTACTGGATCCCACTGCAATGACTTCAGAAACTAAGCCAATTGTTAAAGTTAATCAATTTCTGTTTGTATTGAGGCATCATTCTGGGTGATGATAGAATGCTGCTTAAAGCTAGGGACATACCTGCCTGGGGCACATATTCAGCAAATTCAATCATGTCTCTCTTCATATAGTCCAGGAAGGCACACCTCAAGTCATTCATACCAACATGGACTATAAACGAGTCATAACAGTAGCTGTTGTTGAGAGGCTTGAGTGCGTGTGTGATATGGCAGATTCTGGCCCCTAACCGTGACTTACTCCTTATCCAGCCTGGTGAGAAGCACATCTGTGTGTCTCACAATGGAGTCTCCTATGACTAATATGTTGAGTTTATGGTTAAGCCTTAGTGGCTGTGAGACATAGGTGTGTGAACTATGCATGGTATGTGGTGTGGGGGGGCTGTGGAGATTGCATGTGTTTTTGCCTCGGAGGTTTTTGTCTCAATGGTCTCCTTTGTTTGGGTATGTTTTTGTTGAGGACCTCCACATATATGGGTGTGTTGTGTAGGTGTGGGTGGTATTTGAGGTGTAGTGATTGTGCTGACAACCTTCTCAGTGCTAGATGTACTGGCATGTGAGGGGGAGAGCATAGACTCTAGGTTATTAATGTAATTGCATCTCTCACAAATTGTGTTCCTAGGTGGCAGTAGTAGGTGGTTGTCTGTGTACATAAGGCAGTTGCTACACTGTTTCAGGATGCCCATATCAACCATACTGGCAGGAGAAACTGTAGGAAATTGTTCATCCGTATTTTTCAGAATCTGAGAAACAAGGCCAGGGAGAGCTCAGGGGTAAGCCTAAAACCCAAGTTCTTAAACTAAAACTAAGAGGCTTAGAATAACACAATTGAAACAGGCTATAAACAAGCAGTAATAAATGCAACAGAAAACATGCAATTGAACACTTTAGAGAACAAGCTGCAGCCAGTAGCAGTAAAAGCAAGATTTAGTAATGGAGCAGGAGGAGGAAACACAAATACAGTAAAAGATGATGAATAAAGTTTTTTTTTTGTTAATAAAGTGGAAAGGGAGAGAGCAGGAACAGAAAAAAATCCAAGGTTAAGGAACTAAGGGTTTAATAAAAAAAATAATAAAAAAACAAGTGGCTAAAACACAAAATGACTTTACTACATAAAAATCCAACTGGTAAGCACTTTCATTCCCTTCATGGAACTTCTTCAGATCTAGTTGTATAATGAACAAACTTATTTAAATACGTAATAACGATAACATGACACAAAGCACTTAATGGCTTAACCCTTTCCTTCTAAGAACAACTTTAAAGTTTTCCCTATCATTTAAACCAGGGTATACACATGCATTCAGTCTAATTTGCCAGCAATATTCTCTCCAATCTAGTTCATCTTCTGCATCAAACCTATTATCAAAACCATTGACTTCATCAATAATTACAAATTTGAAGCATGCCTTACTTTTTTCTAACAAATGTTTTGCTTAACATGTTTTGCCAAGGCATTGTTTACATCAGTTTTGTCTACTGCTCTTATATGTTCTTTCACTCGCATGTAGAATTCTCTAATGGTTCTTCTTATATAAAATGCTGGACATATTTTTCAGAATCTGAGAGAGAAGACCAGGGAGAGCTCAGGGTTAAGCTTAAAGCCCAAGTGCTTAAACCAAAACTAAAAGGCTTAGAATAGCACTCACAATTTAAACAGGCTAAAAACAAGCAGTAACAAATGTAACAGAAAAGATACAATTGAACACGTTAAAGAACAAGCCACAGCAAGTAGCAGGAAAAGGAAGATGAAGTAATGGAGCAGGAGGAGGAAACACAAATATAGTACAAGAAGCTGAATAAAGTTTTTTTTTTTTTGTTAAAGTGGAAAGGAAGAGAGGAGGATCAGAAAAAAAAAATAATGGTTAAGGAACTAAGGGGTTTGCCCTTCCCAAATGACCTCTGTATTAGGTAGAATGAGCTAATTACATGAGACTGGGAGGAGTGTCCCTTATCAAATTTACAGTAGGGGTGGGAAACAGTAAAAGCCACAAACTATATGAACACAACAGCAGTTTTAAAGTCATGACTGCCAAGTCTTGAACCCAGGACCCTGTGCACTAGAGTCAGAACAATGTTAGTGCCCAGTGTAGATGCAGACACCTTGCATTGGCATTTTCTCCCATAAAGGCACCCTTGAAATTCCACCAATACCTAGATGCACACAGGGCAATTACTTTGCAGTGACAAGCACTGCCTCCAAAGATGCAAACCAGATACTCCTGACATTGTTTTGCATTCTCACTCCAACTGTATAATTAATTAAAAAAAGGGTCCGTTTCCATGGATGTAAACTTTCCCACTATGTCATTTACCAGCTTGGTGAATATGGGCATCCTGTGGCAATGTAGAGATTGCCACATATTTATTCACAACCAGTTAATTCTCAAACAAACTCGTATGGTATGTGAGAGATGTATTTACACAATGTCACTGGAGGCAAAGCTCTCCCATAAAAATGCTCCTAATGTCAATCAGGTTGTCAGTAGTACACATACTGCACCCATCACACATAGTTGAAAGCAGACATGAAGACCCACATATGCTGAGGCACTTAAATGCAACTTTCCTAAACATCAAAGACCTCCTAGATGAAGTATACATAACAAATGCCCTCAGCAGCCCTGGATGTACTCTTTCAAAACCACACGTACAACCACATCTCATGGAGACTCTACTTATAATCTCAAAATGCAAGCCACCATGCAGTCCAACATTCTGGTCATTGAAATCTCCATCACAAGATACAATGATGTCCCTCTTATCAGTATGAGTAAGGAGAAACTCACTGTCAGTTGATTATCAGGGGCCAGGATCCGCCAGATTACACATACATTCAGGTCACTTGACCACTGTACCAGTATGACTCAGTCATAGTCCATATGGGTGCAAATGATCTGAGATGTACCTGGCTAGACTATATGAAGAGAGGCATCATGGAGCTCTCAGAATATGTGTCCCAGGTTGGTATGAGCCTATCACCGAGCAGCATTTAACCTTCTCCAAGGGTGATGCCACAATACGAACAGAAAATGACAGACTTTAATAATTGGCTTAGTCTCTGGTATCATTTTAATGAGGTGCAATATTTGTCAACATTGAATGAGATACTCAACAGCACATTCTGCTTTGCCAGAGATGGTCTGCACCTCTCCCCTCTAGGTTTTTGAATATTAACTAAAACATTGTCTTCCCCCACAGTGTCTTTTGTAGGCAATGCCAAACTGAAAGTTCTTCTGACATAGCAAATCAAAACCAAGAAAATCTAAAGGTGTTACTGCTATGAGTCTGAAGAAGAAGAAAAACACTCCCTGCAAATTCTCCTCACCCTAGAGAATTATGAAATTGGTGCAGTGACTGAGACATGGTTTAGACCTGCAGAGCACACACCTGATTTAAAAGGCTATAGTGTCTTCCACACATTCAGGCCAGTTACTACACAGACACAGACTAGACGTGGAGGTGTCTCAATTTACATCAAAAATCAATATACCTCAAGGCTGGTTAAACAGGAGAATGCACCTAAGCTTCTCGATGTTCAAATCACCATAGGCAAAATCCCCATAACAATTCCTTGCAAGCTGTAGGTCCCCCTCTATGACCCAGTAAACCCATAACATGTATTTAAACTTATTGGAAACACTTACCATCCAACCCAATACCATATTCATGGGTGAATTTAATTACCCAACTATTAACTGGGAATCATATACTACACCCAACACACAGGCTCAGAGATTCCTAAATTCTGTAAACACAAACTCCCTGGACCAGATTATCAATACACCATTAAGGCATGCAATCATATTGGATCTGGTCCTCACTAATATAGGAGAGTGCTGCACACACACTCACTAGTATAATGTCTTCTAAATTAAGGTCAGACCACAACATAGTCTCCTTTAAAGTAGCAATAAAAACTGGTATCCCAGCTAACCCTAGAATATTCATGAACTATTCTAAGGCTGACTTACTACTATTAAGTGAAAACCCAGCAAAATGTAAAGCCCCCATAAACCCTGAGAACACTGCTGCCTATGCAGAACTGTTCACAGAAAACCTACACAAGATGTTAATAGCTACATAGAGGCACCTGTACCTACCAGGAGGAAGTAGAAAACTATCTCAGAAAACAAGCCACCCTGGTGGAATCATAACATCAGTAAGCTGTATAACAGAAGGAAGAAAATCCTGGCAAAAGTTTGGAGGTGCAGGATTCAGCAGGATAAAATCACTCTTATCAAACTAAACAACTCAGAGGACAAATAAAGCCTACAAAAGCCAAATCTGAGGTTAATTTGGCCACCCAGGACAAGGATAGCCATAAGGCATTCTTTATATATGTCTGCAACCTCAAAGGCAATACACATGTGTGTGCAGAGCTCATTGTAATGTAGCCACCTATACTGAACAGGAACATATATAAAACTTACTGGTCAACAAATTCAGCTCCAACTTTACCCCTCTCTTCCACTCAATCTTTCCTCAAGAAATACCATCAAATGTAACTCACTCAGTTATCACTAGGGAACAGGTCCTTAATGCTCTCTCTAAGGCCAAGAACATTGCATCATTGGGCCGAGACAATATCCCAGGATGCCTTTGAAATAGCATGAAACATGACCTAGCCGGCCCTGTGGAACTACTATTTAACTGTAGCCTCCAAACAGGCTTAGTGCCTCACAAATGAAAAACAGCTACAGTCATCCCTCTGCACAAAGCTGGGCCATCTAGAGACCAAAGAAACTATAGAACCATAAGTCTCACTAGTCTCATAATCAAAGTCCTAGAAAGAATTATTATGGAGATGATCAATAATGACATAGGAAACCTCCAGACACTGGATCCAACCCAGTTTAGTTTTGTTAAGTGCAGGTCATGCCTACTCTGTGATCTGACGATTACTAACATCATTGGGATACCCTTGCAATCATACTGACACCAATGGCTGCATACCAGCTGAGAGGACAACTGCAACTGTGATACCCTTGCAAAGAGGTGGTGCATCCGCTGACCAACATTTGACACAATACCTCACTCAGGCATTGTTGACAAATTCAAGAGGTTAGGTATAAACCCTTATGTCATCCAGTGTATAGCCACCTGGCTGACAGACAGGACCCAGGAAGATAGAAGTGGAAGTCTACCTTTAAAAAGAGGCCAGTCACAAGCAGGATCCCATACTGATCGGTTCTGGGACCTCTTCTTTTTGGCATTTATTTCTCTGAAGTCAAGGACAATGTCAATGGCCTTCTGATGGCTAAATTTGCAGATGATTGCAAATTTGGCACAGTCAGAGAATCCCCCACTGACACAAATGTTCTCCAGGAAGGGCTGACACAGACAAATAACTGGTGTCAGAACCATGCATTAAAACTAAATGCCAAGAAATGCATAATTATATTATTTGGGAAGTCATCCACCCCTGGTAACTATCAGATTGACAACACACCCCTAAGAGTTGACCCAGTAGTCAGGGACTTGGGGGTACACATAGACAGTAATTTAGCCTTCGGACATTATGTGTCTACAGAAGTGAGGAAATCATTCTATGTTGTCCAACTTATAAACAAAGGTATGGACTCTAGGTAAAAGTAGGTCATTGTTTCACTGTATTCGGCATTCATCAGACCTATCACTGAGTACAATGCCCCCTTTTGTATGTACCTAACCAGGCATAACCAACAACTGGAACTTCCACAGAGTTTCCTCAATTAAAGAATAGAGGGCATAAGTAATATGTCCTATGCAGACCATCTCAAAGTCCTATCCCTGTATTCTGTCTCCTACAGGCTGGTGAAGGGAGATCTATGCCTGACATAATAGGCACTGTCAGACCCCACCTTAATGGATCTCCTGCATATCTGCAAATCAAACAGCACCAGAATTGCCCGTTCTAAAGATTTAAACCTTGCCTGTGATATAAATAGGACCTGCTGGACAGACAGGCATGTATCACAGAGACTACTCCTTCCCTGGAACAGGCTCTCCATCCATGTGCAGCAGCATTCCTTCCTAACCCAATTCAGATGTAACATAGACAATTGGATGGGGAACAGAAAATTCATCCCTGGTTGGTACCTACATCTCTAATAGACACAAGCAGCCTGTAACTATTTCATCTCCAAGGCTCCTTCTTGTAAAAGTTTCATCCCCCAAGCCCCTGCTTACACTTATTAAGGGTACCAGAACTTGCCAGAGATTTGGGATGCATGGCTAGGCTTAAAAACCCCCTTGTGGTCATCACTTATGAATCTATGAACCTATGAAACTTGCTCAATTTGGGCTGATGAGAAAAAGTAAAAGACTTAAACAGCAAGTGCTTTCACCTTTATTTGTTAAAAGACTTCATCAAAGACATATACTGTAAATATATATATATATATATATATATATATATATATATATATATATATATAGATTGAAGAACATACAATCTAATGTGATATATCCTATGTGCCTCCTGCTTTTCTTTGGAAGGTTGCTTAGCCAGTATGGTAAGATGAGCTACATACACCTTAATATACACCAGTATAGGAAATCTGTGCATCCCTCCAAATTAATTTGTGGGTACAATATGATAATTAATATATGTGAAATATCTTTGTCCACGCAAAATTGCTCTGTCAGCTCTCATTTGGATAGCTGGTGGTACACAATCCATTGCTGATACAACTTTCATTTACACCCACCTGCTACAAAGTCACACTAACAGGTTTAAAGTAGTGTCACTTGTAAATGCTGGTTCAAAAATGCTATTTCTCTGTTGCAAGAATCAAAGGTGCTATAGAAAGCAGACCTGAATATTTAAATGATGACAATGTATAGGGATGATCAGCTGCTAGCTGTGCCCAAATTTAGAATAATACAGAGTGTTATTAGAATACAGTACACAGTACATCAACTGAGCTTTTGTGCATTAAATAATACTTTAGAAGGGGTGCATATTTGCACAATGATATCAGTAGGGAAGTCAGAGTCTTACAGCACATACTTAGCGTTATAAGAATTATGCACATTTTAATAAAACAAGGCTGGTAATCATAGCTTGTGTAGGATGCAGTGCACTATTGCATGGGGAACTGTCCCACAAAGGTGAACTGTGATTCACAGTATCAGGTAATAGTACTAAAAAGCAAGAAAAACAGTACTGGAATTGGTGCAAGCAAATGACCATATAATAACATGCAAAGGAAAATATGCAGTTTACTGAGTGTATAATCAGATGCAAATGAGTGTCTCTGCAAAGAAGTCAGGATTTATAGACCAATGGCACATTCTGCTCACTGCAGTTTTTGTGGTACTATAGGAACAAAAAGCATGCTAGGGCTTTCAGAATTCCAACATGTAAAAATACATTGTAAAGTAGACGTGAGTATCCAAATGGCAATAATGCATGAGGGTGAGCAGCAAGCCAGGTACTATTGTTGTATATCTTTTTTTAATTAAATTTCCAGTAAAAAAAACATACCCATGAAGTCTTCCCATTTACCACCATGCTAAGTAGTAGTGCTCTACTAATCTGACTTATTTATTTAGAGCAGAACTTCATAGCACCCTTTCATGCCTGTCTTATTTCTCCCTGTCTTCTTCCCATTTTTCAAAAAAGAAGAAACACCTCTCCCTCAAAGTTGGTCGACCACAAAAAAACAATAGCAGTAACGTAGAAGAAGTAGACCAACACCACGAACGGTACCAAAATTTTATTTCACATAAAATCCAAGGAAAATGAGCGCTTTCGCGTGCTTCCAATGCACGCTTCTTCAGATATGTTTAAAACATAGTCACAACCCATACTTTATATACCAAAAGCATGATTGCTTAATATGTTAATTACAACAATTAATATACTTAATTAACAGGCTATCTGTTTAGTTTAAAGCTATCTTACACCATCTCACTATATGGCCCTCATTCAATGAGCACCATTACGTTTGTTCTAATAATCCTGTTTTAGATAGCGTTTCTCAATACAACTCTGAAGATCAATATACATAGAAGCTTACAACGTATAGATAATGAATACAAATATATATAATACACGTATCTATCTTGTCTTTCATGTTTCATCGGACATGTGCAGGACTCTAATCGGGATGTTCGCTAATGTTTGATAATACATATAAAATAAATATAGGGGGTGTATACATCTATGAACGACCATATAAAATATGTTATATTTACAAATTTACAAATTAAAAACCTTATACTTGTATATATATTGTATACACACATTATATGTGATCCAATGAATAAAGAATGAAGTGAAGACTACATAAATAAGTGAATACTTAAAAATGTATGAAAATATGCATCAATATGATTATATGGAAATATGAATAAATAAATAAATAAATAGATAAAAGCAATAAATATGTTCATGTAGTAAATAAATGAATACATACATACATGGTGTAATATCAACTCCTTATCATTGGATAGTGTATATATATATCAAGAATAACTTAAAAACTGTCATGTAGTAGATAAATATCTGATCAATCTATACAGTAACCATTAATATTGTCATAGCTCTTTACCTCATTGATAAAACTACACAATAATGAATATAAAAAATATATATATAAAAAAAAAAAATGTAAACATCAGGCAGTCTAACCATTCTGAAAAAATCTAAAGAATCTTAAGAAACACATATATATATATGTTGTATATATGTGTAGAAATGTCATATCCAAATAACTGTCTACCTATATGTACATAAAGACTGTCTACCTATATATATATATAGAGAAAAAAATCATGAAGTATATGATGTGAATAAATAGTGTACATGCAATGAACATTTCTAGCCCTCAGCTATAATATCTCTTATCCAAATAATTTAGATAAGAAACATCTCGATAAATCAATGGTATTTCCGTTTCTTCAGATGTGATCTAATGCTAATATAGCTGTTAAGGCCTGGATACTTTTGTGCTCTGACCCTAAAAATCCAATCTAATTCTAAATTTTCCAATTCATTAAAATTATCTCCTCTTCGTGAGTTTATCATTCTTTTTTGCAACACCCTAAATACAAAATTATGATTCGAATGTTCAGATATATGTTTAGATAGAGCATTTTTCGGGTCATTTTTCTTTATAGCATATAAATGCTCTTGTATCCTATCCCTAAGTCTTCTCGTTGTCATGCCCACATAAAAAGCAGGGCATAACTCACAAGTAGCTAAGTAGATCACATTAGTATCATCACAACTAGCTGGGCAGCTAATGTCAAATTCAAGCAACAACTCAGGATGTATAAACTTATTATTAGTGGAGATCCATTTGCATGAGGTACACCTTCCACAAGGAGCCGTACCTATATTTCCTCTGTTGTTGCTTGATTCATTAAAGTTTTCATTGCATAAAATTCTTTTCAGATTCTTCATGTTTTTATATGTATAAGATGGTCTATTTCCTATTAGACTCTTAATTTCATCATTAGTAGTCAAAATTGCCCAATTCTTATTGATAATGTCAGTTATATATTTATTATCACTGGTATAACTGATAATACACCTCACTTGTTTATCTTGCTGTTGTTCTGGATGTGTGAACCTATTACTATTATTATGTTGAAATGCTAACCTGGGTCTGTAGCTGGAATCACTAGTAAATTTATCTTTTATCCAAGCTACAGTGTGGGGATTATAACCTCTATCCAAAAATAAGCTTTCTAACTTTTGAAATTCCATGTTACATTCACTTCTTTCTTCACAAATCCTGCTTATCCTTGTAAACTGTCCTTTCAAAATGTTGGTAAATGTAAATCTGGGATGCATGCTGTCATGTTCTAACAGTGTATTTTTCCAACACTCTTTCCTGTATAGGGATGTGACTAACCTACCTTTATTCTCTTTTCTAATATTAAGGTCTAAAAAATTGATATTGGAATATGAATATTCCATGGAAAATCTAAGGAAATCTGTAGTTTTCTCTAAATCACTAATAAAGATTTTTAACTCCTCAGGAGTCCCATCCCAAATTAATAGTATATCATCCACAAATCTATAGTATGTCAATATTTTGTGATATTCTGGATGTGAAAAGAGACATGTAGTCTCCCATTTATATACAACCAAATTAGCATATGTGTTAGCGCAGGGGGTGCCCATGGCAACCCCCCACTGTTGTATATAGCAGATATTATTGAACATCATAATGTTCTTGGTAAGCACTATTTCTAGCAAAGCATTCAATAAAATCTGTTCACTGTTGTTGTATACCCCATGTTTATTTAGTATATATCTTATGGCCTCTAGACCATACACATTAGGTATAGCTGTAAATAGGCTCTGCACATCTAAAGTAACTAATAAATGCTTATCTGTAACCTGTTTTGTATATCCTTAAAATGCTGAATCAATTGGTAAGAGTCTTTTAATATGGTGGGAATCTTATTCACTAGTGGTTTTAGCTTCCTTTCAATAAAAATGGAAATGTTTTCCGTGACCCACTGGTGTCCTACTACTATGGGGCGTAAGGGTGGTGGTGTTATGCCCTTGTGCATCTTGGGTAGCCCCTTAATGTATTGTATCATTGGATGTTCAATAAGTAGGAATAGGTAAAACTCATGACTAATTTGTCTAGTGACCATCATGTCATAAATGTCATGGTGTACCTCATATATTAATCTATCTACTGTCTTCTGGTCAATCTCTTTGTATGTGAGGTCATCCTTCAACAATGTACCCATATATTCTATATAGTCTCTTTTGTTAAGAATAACTATCCCCCCTCCTTTATCTGCAGGCCTTATTGTCACCGCCTTGTCAGTTGATAAAGCATTCATTGATAGCCTTTCTTCCTTTGTAATATTATAAAAAAGTGATAGTGTGCCTTTTTTATGTTCCAAATAATGTTTGTATAAGTCATTCTCACATGCTTTTATAAAACATTCTAAACATGGATGTTGTGTAGGTGAGAATGTACTTTTCCTTTTGAAACATTCAAAAACATTCAATCTATCATTAGAATTACTAATATTGTGAGTTGTTTGTTTAAAAAATAATTTCAGAGCAATGTTACGAGTAAACATACGTAATTCTGTTAGTATAGTAGAAATACTACTAACTTGCGCTGGAATGAAGCTCAATCCCTTATTTAAAAGTTTATAGTCCATTTCAGACAACACTAAATCAGACAAGTTAAAAACTAGGTCGTTCAATCCCTACCTCGCCCCCTCTTGCTTGTCGGTTCTCCTGACATCCTCCTTTTCCGCCTGCCATGACTTGTCGATCTTCCTCTTGATTCCCCTCGTTGGCGTACCGGAAGTGGTAAAAAAGAATCCAAATTCGTTTGCTGTAACTTCGGTTTCGCTCCCGGGCCACGCTGGATGGCCAGTGCTTCTTGATTGGATGGTGGTGTGCTGTTGTCATCATTCATTCTATAGCCACTCAATGAAGCTTCCGCACTTGCATCACCAGACACAGCTGTGTCTGTTAAAGGGGTTATATCTGGTCTCTCCGTGTCCAAATCTCTTACTCTTCCTTCAACCCTTTCGGTTCTTTGTGATCCCTCTCTCTGGTTGTACCTTGGCCATACAAAGACCTGGCCATTCGCAAAATCTTGTTGGTCTCTCTGTAATTTGCGTGATTTGACCATTTGTAGTCTTTCTCCGTATGCACCAACTTGGTTAATAAGACTGTCAATTTTACTGGCAAACATTTCCCCTTTAAATCTCTTGCTTATATCATTGTATAATGAATCAGTTTTAGTAAATAATTCATTTTCAATTGGTTGAAAATAGTCAATAAGCAATTTGACGTATTTAAAACTAAGTTCATCCCCCAAGCCCCTGCTTACACTTATTAAGGGTACCAGAACTTGCCAGAGATTTGGGATGCATGGCTAGGCTTAAAAACCCCCTTGTGGTCATCACTTATGAACCTATGAACCTATGAAACTTGCTCAATTTGGGCTGATGAGAAAAAATAAAAGACTTAAACAGCAAGTGCTTTCACCTTTATTTGTTAAAAGACTTCATCAAAGACATATACTGTAAGTATATATATATATATATATATATATATATATATATATATATATATCTATGTGTGTGTGTGTGTGTGTGTGTGTGTGTATATATATATATATATATATATATATATATATATATATATATATATATATATATATATATATATTGAAGAACATACAATCTAATGTGATATATCCTATGTGCCTCCTGCTTTTCTTTGGAAGGTTGCTTAGCCAGTATGGTAAGATGAGCTACATACACCTTAATATACACCAGTATAGGAAATCTGTGCATCCCTCCAAATTAATTTGTGGGTACAATATGATAATTAATATATGTGAAATATCTTTGTCCACGCAAAATTGCTCTGTCAGCTCTCATTTGGATAGCTGGTGGTACACAATCCATTGCTGATACAACTTTCATTTACACCCACCTGCTACAAAGTCACACTAACAGGTTTAAAGTAGTGCCACTTGTAAATGCTGGTTCAAAAATGCTATTTCTCTGTTGCAAGAATCAAAGGTGCTATAGAAAGCAGACCTGAATATTTAAATGATGACAATGTATAGGGATGATCAGCTGCTAGCTGTGCCCAAATTTAGAATAATACAGAGTGTTATTAGAATACAGTACACAGTACATCAACTGAGCTTTTGTGCATTAAATAATACTTTAGAAGGGGTGCATATTTGCACAATGATATCAGTAGGGAAGTCAGAGTCTTACAGCACATACTTAGCGTTATAAGAATTATGCACATTTTAATAAAACAAGGCTGGTAATCATAGCTTGTGTAGGATGCAGTGCACTATTGCATGGGGAACTGTCCCACAAAGGTGAACTGGGATTCACAGTATCAGGTAATAGTACTAAAAAGCAAGAAAAACAGTACTGGAATTGGTGCAAGCAAATGACCATATAATAACATGCAAAGGAAAATATGCAGTTTACTGAGTGTATAATCAGATGCAAATGAGTGTCTCTGCAAAGAAGTCAGGATTTATAGAACAATGGCACATTCTGCTCACTGCAGTTTTTGTGGTACTATAGGAACAAAAAGCATGCTAGGGCTTTCAGAATTCCAACATGTAAAAATACATTGTAAAGTAGACGTGAGTATCCAAATGGCAATAATGCATGAGGGTGAGCAGCAAGCCAGGTACTATTGTTGTATATCTTTTTTTAATTAAATTTCCAGTAAAAAAAACATACCCATGAAGTCTTCCCATTTACCACCATGCTAAGTAGTAGTGCTCTACTAATCTGACTTATTTATTTAGAGCAGAACTTCATAGCACCCTTTCATGCCTGTCTTATTTCTCACTGTCTTCTTCCCATTTTTCTTTTAGTGAGTCAAAGTTTTATCATGCCTATGTTTTATAAACATTTTTCCCTTTCTTTATGCACTTCAATCTTTAAGATTATGAAAAATATTCCAATTACTCAAAATCATGCAGACTATTTGTCATAACTTTAACCACTTCTAACTGCATGCAACATATTTATTCATTGGTTTTGGTAGAATAATATGAAAATAAATTAACTGAAATTAACTAGAATAAATGCAAGCAACTGAGGAGCACAAAACCAGAAATAATTTGAAATAGAAAATTCCATAAAAAAACAGGTATTTGGTTTTGTGGTAGGTTCTTCCTCAAACTCCTTAAAATATACGTTATATATATCAAGAAGGGTCTTCTACAAGTGTACACATGCTAGTAGCTTGCAACACACTTGCTTACAGCCATTTGTATGAAAAGACAATTCCCTTACCCCCTTTAACCTGATGCTCTAGCAACACCTGGCCCTATAAAGCTGAATAGCTCTTCCAGTACCCTATTACCCTAAAACTCCCACCCAGTTCTTAACCCGAGTTCTCATTCCTTAATCCTAAAGGTCCACTCTCGCTCCCTAAAATTAAAAACCTAAATTGCTCCCTTAACCTAAAACTCTAATCTCCTTCTCTGACCCTAAAGCCCTAAATCTCTCCTTAAACCCAAAGTACCACAACTGCTGCCTAACTCTAAACTCTCCTCTGGCTTTCTAACCCTCAAACTCCTCTCTCACTCATTAAATATAAATCCTTTTCACGATCATTGCCTAAAACCCTAACCTACACTTGCAACCCTCCCCTTCCCAGTCCCTCCCAGTGGCTGCCCCATTTACTTTGTTCAAATTCAAATTATGTACTTGGGTGAGGTGAGGAGCTATTTGCCCAAACTCATATTCCAGTCTAAGCACAAGTGGCACTCCGTGTAAGCTACAAGATGCTCATCTCCCTGACCTCAAGACAGAGATCTTTGAGCACCTGACACTTGAGTGCTTGTAAAGAACCATCCAAGAATGACAAAGATGAAATAAAAATACAGTAAGGAAAGAGGTACCCTGGGATTTAGCAAGCAGCCATGCAGGAATAAGTTATTCATGCACTGCAGGGACCGTTCCTGTTTAGCACGGCAGCGCACCATGCCTATGTATGAAGGCATGCTGCCATGCTCTAAAATGGACATGGTGCCATCTTGAGAGCAGAGCTCTCACAATACACACTCCCCCTGCACTCCAGAATTGCCTTTCAGCAATTTAAAATGAGCAAGATTGCTTGTAAACCCCCCAGGACGTCAGGATAATTAACATTCAAGTTTGAATAAAAACATCAGTCTGCCTCCTTGTAATTCTTTGTACTATTTAGAGTAATAAAACTCAACTGTCAAGAATTTCACAGAATGTCCAAATGTTTGCCTTATATTTCTGGTCTATTGCTCATAAACTTTGCGTTTTTCTGGCAAAGCATTGAAGATTGCAGTTAATAAATAATCTGGTCAAAGCCATAAGGGAAAATCATCCCTACCAAGGCAAAAGGTGATAGAATAACAAACGTAGCATAAGCAAATAGCGCACACATCCCAACCCTTCAGAGTAAGGAATGTGGACAAAGCCAAAAGGGGCAATCATCCCACAAAGCAGAAAGTTGATAGAATAACAGGTTCAGCATTAGCATTGATATTCTGAAGGGTAAAAAAAAAAAAAAAAAAAACACGACAGATAATTATTTTTAAACATGCAATAAAGTTTAAGAGTAGCTGTGTGGGTGTGTCCATTGCTTAGCTATGCTTAGTCCAGCTTAAACAGCACAAGAAGTTAAATAGCAAGAGGCATCCACCATAAACAATACTGCAATAGTATAGTGGTTAGAGCGTACACTTTGTAAGCACCCATTCACGGTTCGATCCCCAGTGTAACCCGTTTGTATGTTACATGTGAAACCAGTACATAAGCATTTTTTTTTATTAATTATCTACTAAATAACTTATATTTGTTAACCAGAGTACTGTAGTAGGTCCAGATGTGAGGTGTCAGTTTAATAAAGATGTGAAACCCCCATATAAACACAAGTGCCTCATACAGTATAGTCACACATGAATAAATGTAATGAAAGCACATTGGGGGTGTGAGGGACAGTAAACAAATGTATAATATGTAATGAATGATGAATCAATCCCATATAGCAGATAGTTTATAAAATAAAAAATAAGCAATGCTAAGCATTGCACAGCTCTCCTTACTACGTGTAAGCATTGTGTAAATATGACTGCTAAGCAATGAGTAGCCCAGCTAAGTGGATTTGTCCATCAGTAAGCAGTGCTGAATCTGTCCCTTTAAGCACTGCCAACCTTAGCTAAGCATGTTTGCCCATAGCTTAGCTTAGCTCAGCATATTCAAAACTGTCCAATCATGGCAAAGGGTGGGAAATTGACTGTATTTAAACCCCACAGGCTACAGCTCATAACTGGTTGCAGCTTCCCACTGTAGGCAGTATGGCAGGAGTTGGTGAGGGTATGTGCTTCCATGCAAAGCGCTGGGGAATACAGGAGTCCAAGGTCATGGTAGGACTCCTGGTACATAAACATGATGAGAGACTGCTGCAGGACCAGTACCAAGGCTCTCAACATAAAGCAGAAGCATGGGACCATCTTGCCCGTGATCTCACCAGTACCACTGGTATTCCTCAGACTGGTGAGCAGGTCCAGCACCACTATGCCAACTTGAAGCGGAGAAAGAGGGAGCTCTTGGATGAGTGGGTCCAAGAAGCAAGGCAGAGGGGTGATTTCCCAGCAGTGTGTATGTACTCATACTAATAACTGTTTACTAATGTCCAGCCGCCTGTGTATATGATGGATAGGTATGTCTAAATATGTCTTTATTCCCCTTACAGCTACAGCTGAGCGGGCTATTAATCAGGAAGCTCATGCTAGTAGGCTGCAAAGGCTGCATTGTGAGGCTGGTGAGTAACAATCCTGCTTGTAGTAGTCATACCAAATAATTATAAAGTAGTAGAAAGTCATCTGACAGTATAAAAACTTTGTATGGGTTGCACTGAATAAACCAGACAATATGACAGTAACAGTCCCATATAGGTCATATTTAAATAAAACTGTAACTGTCTGGCAATAAACCTCTAAATCCCGACTGGTTGTGTTTACTCTAGCATTGTATGGCATTTATTGTTGCATTCTCTGAATAGTAATGTTGTGTTAACTACTGTTACCCACACTGTGCTACATAAAAAAAATGTCTAGGAATGTCTGTATAAGATTGTTGTAAGTACAAGATCAGATGGTACAACCAAGAGAGACTTAGACAGAAACCACTAAAAAGATAGACAACAATATCCAAATAGCACACCCTACTGATACTTAAAATTGTTGTATTCTTAGCAGACACAGCCATGTTTTGAATCCTGGGAGTGGTAGTAAGCTGAATGCATAATCATACCTCTCAGCTGTACAGATTTTTACAGAAAGTCCAGATAATTGGCTCATATTTTCTTCCTGTTCCTCTGTCCCCCTGGCAAATCAGTGGGATGATCTCAGAATTGTAGTCACTAAATAATGACAT